>NW_024717036.1:0-13262 GCF_018991925.1 Homarus americanus | reverse complement strand
GTGCCCGGCCGTCACACCCCGGGTCATGTCACTGAAGGAGTGTCCGGCCCTCACACCCCGGGCCATGGTACTGGATTGGTGCCCGGCCCTCACACCCCGGGTCATGGTGCTGAAGGGGTGCCCGGCCCTCACACCCCGATTCATGGCACTGAAAGGGTGCCCGGCCCTCACACCCCGGTTCGCAGAACTGTAGGGGTGCCCGGCCCTCACACGCCGGGTCATGGTGCTGGAGGGGTGCCCGGCATTCACACTCCGGGCCATGGTGCTGGAGGGGTGTCAGGCCCTGACACATCCAGGTCATGACACTGAAGGGGTGCCCGGCCCTCACACCCCGGGTCATGGTGCTGGAGGGGTGCCCGGCCCTCACACCCCGGGTCATGTCACTGAAAAGGTGCCCGGCTCTCACAACCCGGGTCATGTCACTGAAGGGGTGCCCAGCTCTCACACTCCGGGACATGGTGCTGGAGGGGTGTCAGGCCCTGACACATCCGGGTCATGACACAGATGAGGCGCCCGGCATTCACGCCCCTGGCCATGTCACTGAAGCTTTGCAAGGCCCTCACACCCCTGGCCATGACACTGAAGCTTTGCCCGGCCCTCACACCCCTGGTCATGTACCTAAAGTGGTGCCCGGCCCTCACACCCCGGGTCATAGCACTAAAGGGGTGCCCGGCCCTCATACCCCGGGTCATGGCACTGATGAGGTGCCCGGCATTCACACCCCTCGCCATGGCACTGAAGCTTTGCCCGGCCCTCACACCCCGATTCATGGCACTGAAAAGGTGCCCGGCCCTCACACTCCGGGCCATGGTGCGGGAGGGTTGTCAGGCCCTGACGCATCCGGGTCATGACACTGATGGGGTGCCCGGCCCTCACACCCCAGGCCTTGGTGCTGGAAGGGTGCCCGTCCCTCACACCCCCGGTCAGTGTCACCAAGGTGTCTCTTCCTCACACCCCTGGCCACGGTGTTGATTGGTGCCTGGCCTTCACACGCTGGGTCATGGCACCGAAAGGGTGCCCGGCCCACACACTCCGGATCATGTCATTGAAGGGGTTCCCGGCCCTCACACCCCGGGTCATATCACTGAAAGGGTGCCCTGCCCTCACACCCCGGGTCATAGCACTAAAGGTGTGCCCGGCCCTCATACCCCGGGTCATGGTGCTGGAGGGATGCCCGGCCCTCACACCGTTCATGTCATCACTGAAGGTGCCCGGCCCTAACACCCCGATTCTTGGCACTGAAATCAAGCCCGGCCCTAGCACCCTGGGTCATGGTGCTGAAGGTGTGCCCAGCCCTCACACCCCGATTCATTTCACTGAAGGGGTGCCCGGCCCTAACACCCCAGGTCATGTGAAGGGGTGACCGGCCCTCACACCCCGGTTCGCAGCACTGTAGGGGTGCCCGGCCCTCACACCCCGTTTCATGGCACTGAAAGGGTGCCCGGCTCTCACACCCCGGGTCATGGCACTGAAGGGGTGCCTGGCCCTCACTTCCCGGGTCATGGTGCTGGAGGGGTGCCCGGCCTTCACACCCCGGGTCATGTCACTGAAGGGGTGCACGGCCATGACACCCCGGGTCATGGTGCTGAAGGGGTGCCCGGCCCTCACACCCCGGGTCATGTCAGTGAAAGGGTGCCCGGCTTTCACACCCCGGGTCTTGTCACTGAAGGGGTGCCCAGCTCTCACACTCCGGGTCATGGCACTGAAGGGGTGCCTGGCCCTCACACCCCGTGTGATGGTGCTGAAGGGGTGCCTGGCCCTTACACCCCGGGTCATGTGAAAGGGTGCCCGGCCCTCACACCCCAGTTCATAACACTGTAGGGATGCACTGCCCCCACACCCCATTTCATGTCACTGAAGGGGTGCCCGGCCCTAAAACCCCGGTTCATGTCACTTATGGGGTGCCAGGCCCTCACACTCCGGGTCATGGTGCTGGAGGGGTGCCCAGCCCTGACACCCCGGGTCCTTTGAAGAGGTGCCCCACCCTCACACCCTGGTTCAAAGCAATGTATGGGTGCCCGGCACTCACACCCCGTTTCATGGCACTTAAGGGGTGCCCGGCCCTCACACCCCAGGCCATGGTGCTGGAGGGGTGCCCGGCCCTCACACCCCGGGTCATGTCACTGAAAGGGTGCCCGGCCTTCACACCCCGGGCCATGGTGCTGGAGGGGTGCCCGGACATCACACCCCGGGTCATGTCAGTAAAGCGGTGCCCTGCCCTCACACCCCAGGTCATGTCAATGAAGTGGTGCCCAGCCCTCACACCCCGGGTCATGGCACTAATGAGGTGCCCGGCCCTCACACCCCTGGCCATGGCACTGAAGGTTTGCCCGGCCCTCAAAGCCCTGGTCATATACCTAAATTGGTCTCCGGCCCTCACACCCCGGGTCATAGCACTAAAGGGGTGCCCGGCCCTCATACCACGGTCCATGGTGCTGGAGGGGTGCCCGGCCCTCACCTCCCGGGTCATGTCACTGAAAGGGTGCCCGGCCCTCACACCACGGGTCATGGCACTGAAGGGGTGCCCGGCCCTCACACCCCGGGTCATGGCACTGAAAGGGTAAACGGCCCTCACACCCCGGGTCATGTCCCTGAAGGGGTGCCCGGCCGTCATACCCCGGGTCATGTAATAGGCCCCTGTCTCATCAACAGAACGTATTATATAAATGGGTCAATACATCTGATATTATATTTAGATTCACCACCCTGTAACTTTCCACTGTCTATGAGTAAGACATGAGATTGACACGTGAGCGGGCAACTTATCCAAGAGGGCGAGACCCATAGCTCAGCATTTCTGTAAGCACGCACTGCGATGCCCCTAAGCTTCAGTAGCTCACCTCAACTCATATCGAAAGGACGTGACCAAACGTTTATCATACATAAACGCCGTCCCTTTCTCATTCACTCCTAGACAGTGAGACTTACGGTTGATATACACTCAGGAATTATATATACAACCTTTTATAATAAAACAAAGGAACTACCATTTGGGTTTCGTTACATAAAACCCAAATATAAATATGTGTGAACGGACTGGTTAAATGGACAAGCAGCCGATTCATATAGGTGGCAAGCGGTGTGTACGGATTCTTCAAACTGGTAGTCGTATCATCCGTCTGTGTCTTGTGAAAAACAAGAAACCACACAGCAGTGACACGTTATATAATCCGAGTGTTTAAAACTATATCCCGTATTGAGACGATATGTAGAGAGCGCTCCTTATCTCTGTCACATACAAATACGTGCAGAATTCGTAATATACAAATATTACAGCCTGTTGGGACATATCCAGATTGAGCCGGTTGAGATAGACTCCACTCAGCATTCCCTAGACATTACAGTGTTGCAGTGTTGAACAACAGTTTCGTAACCTGGAATTCAATTGATATTTCACTAGCAGCTGAGCAGTATTGTTGTGTCGTCAGCGCGAATTACGAAGTTCCCGTGTCATCATACAGATCTCCATATATACGTGGACTGTGAAGAATTGGCACACGGCAGTTTTCGCCAGCGAACCAGCACGACCAATGTGATAACCAATCATAGTTTTCTGATCGCCGGAGGAGGAACTCACCTAAATCAAGTGGACTCGTCTCTCACCAAAGCAGAAGCGTCATCTCGTTGCCAAGGAAACCAGCAGCAGCGCACGCATCCTAGGAAGAGGCCCCGCCCACACCCCGCCCACACTCCACTCAGAACTCTTGATGGATCACACATTTTCTATACAGACGTTACACCCTGTATAAATAGGTATTTAAATTACATAATTCTACACACATGAACACGTTCGAGAGATATCTTCACACCGATAGGTTCGTCGGATAGGATTATTTCAATGATAAAGTGTCGAATGTAAGATTAATGTATTGGAATCCTATAATTTACAGTAGTTTGTAAGTGTCTGTCTTCTTATTGATAGTTTAAAAATTAACTACAATTAATATTCATTTGTCTTGTAAATGAGAGGCAAGTGATCTACTTACTGTTAAGTATTCATTGACCCAAGGGGGCTAATAGATAATTTCTAAGTTTCCCATGTCTAATGTAGATGAAATCGAACGCCTAGCGCAATTGTTCGCTGATAACCAACTCATCAATGATCAAGCCCAGACTGACATATATTTTGAGTATGGAACACAGTTAAATGAGTCGGTAGGAAGTAGTGAGAAAGTTATAGACGAATCATTTGACGACTTAAACCGTCGTACCCTACGGTCTGGTAATCACTATAGTACCTCACCTAAGTATAAAGCAGTTACCCCTGTTACAGGTGATAGTGTGTCTGTTGCTAAATCGGTAACAACATTATTAACCCAGCCTTCTGTTAAGAGTAAGAATACTAACTTGCTTAATAACACTAAAATGGCATCTTCTAACCCTCACACCAGTAATACTACCACACCTAAAGCTGATAATGTTATTAATATCATGCAGCGCTGCGATTATGTTCGAAATTTCACGGGACAGGACGATTTTTGGGTCGCACATTTTATTCGTGCATGTGAAGATAGCATGCGCAATAGTCACATAACGACTGACGAAGAAAAGAAAGCATATGTACGTTCCCATATAACGCAGGGTTCCTATGCAGGCAGTCGTTTAAATGCGTTTGGTTTACAAAGCCCTGACTATGAAAAGTTCAAGCGAACGCTAATTGGGATTTTTGGGGGTAGGTCACAGCTGGGCCAACTTCAGATGTCACAGATGCCTCACTCCCAGACTCCTTATGCGACACACTTAGCTCCGATCGCTCCTCCCCGCCTAACATATAAACAGAAAACATCGTTACGATGCGCACATTGTAATAAACGTGGCCACGTAATGGAAGATTGTTTTCAGCTCCGAGGTAATAGTGTTAATTTTAAGGCCACACCCGGTGCAAAGCCATTCTCAAGGTCAAACAGTGAGGGAGCAAAAGTAGCACCTCCTCCTCCTACCCAGACAGGGTGCAAATGGTGCTCTCTTCACAAATCGACATCTCATAGTTCACATGAGTGCGATATACTAATAAAAGCTAGGGGAGTGGACCTAAGTGAAACGGAGGTGTCGTATAGGCGCAAGCAGAAACGTCCCCAGGACAAGTCATCGGGGGAAGACCAGCGCACACTACAGCAAGGAGAGGGATAGATAGGGTAATTCCCGCCCCTCCTCACAGCACTTCTATAGCGGCCTCATTAATAGCGGCGCTTAGAAAAGTGGAAGTGTTGTCAGTGCCGGTGAGAGTGGATAATACCAGATTGGCTCTTGATATAGACACAGGTGCTTGCACTAATGTATTGGCCTTGACATCATATCACGAGTTACAACGTAAATTCCCTCACCGCAAATTCAAATGGAGGCCTAGTAACGCTGAGCTCGAAGGAGTTTCAGGTACTCAGCTGAGCATCAAAGGAATGGTGACGTTACCTCTCAAATTCTCAAGACGTGGTACGCCCTTCTACGCGGAATTTTATATAGTTCAGCAGTTCAATTTGCCAGCTGACGGGTTACTTGGTCTACCAACTCTTCGAAAGAACATGATAGATGTTCATCCACGTAATAATAGTGTTACGTTTAAAGGTGTTTCCTACACAGCAATGAGTCATTCTGAACCTATGCTCACCGCTAGGACGAAGGTGTTGTCTACCAATCCTATTAAGAGGAAGGCGGATCGTGCGTCAGAGATATCTCTCGACCTCAACCACACACCTTCCCAGCGTGATTACAGCAGCAAGAGTTGGAAGATAGTACCTGCAATGTTGAAGAGTACTCTCCATTACCAGAATGAGGAATTCACCAACGCAACAATCCTGTGAGCTGAAGTGAACATTAGTTTCTGCAAATGATTCGTTCACTGCCCAGGGTGTGACAGGACGTGACTGCAGTTGTTGAGACTACTCATCAATCAACATCCTGTCAACAAAATTCTTTCGTATGGCGTGAACAACCCCCAGTTACCAGCACCCAGCACCCACCCTAGTGATGATGACACATCCGGTCTGAGAGATGGTCTCTGCATTCTGAGGTATGGTGTTGTGGATGACGTTGTGTAACAATTAGCGGCGGTTTGCTGTACTCAGGATTTTTGTGAGCATTGACCCAATCACCGGACCTTGGAATCAGCTGTGTCTGCTGTGAGACACACACACACACAAGTCTATGGGATTGCGGGAGCAATTTCACATTATCAAGAAATTAAAGAAAGGATGTTATGTGTGTGATTTTCTAGATATCACAGCAATGTCGAAGTGCAACCAAATAAATTCCTAATTCGAGGTATTGTTGTGAATTGCCAATAGACTCGACTGGCCAGGATAGATCAAATAGCACCACATGTCAAGGTGATCGATCATCCTCAGGGCAAGACACGCCTGTTAGAGCTGCTTGCCGACTACAGAAATAGTAGCCTTGCCAGGGGAAACGCTAGGTCAGACAGATTTAACATCCCATCATATAGCGTTAAAGGAAGGAACCAACCCTATTTACGTACCAGCTTATAGACTACCTCATAGCCAGCACGCTGTAGTGCAAGATATGGTACAGGGTATGTTAGATGAGAATGTCATTAGACACTCAGAATCCCCCTTTAACAGCCCATTATTCCTCGTCCCGAAAAAGGATGGTGGATGGCGCCCTGTCATAGATTTCAGGCGCGTAAATGATCAAACAATCCCTGATAGGTACCCAATGCCTATCTTGAGTAACATATTGCAATCCTTAGGCAAGGATAATGCGGTATTTAGCAACTTAGATTTGCTTAGTGGGTATTGGCAAATACCACTCGATGAAAAATCACGAGAAATCACGGCATTTAGCACGCCTCTAGGCCACTTTGAGTTTCTACGAATGCCATTTGGTCTCAGAAATGCCTCACTAACATTTCAAAGAATGATCAACACCCTGTTTGCCTGACTAATTGGTAACACAGTCTGCGCTTATTTGGATGATCTAATAGTAGTCAGTAAGGACGTCGATTCCCATCTGATAAAACTGCGTGAAGTTTTGGCCAAACTTTCCACAGCAGGACTCAAAATAAAACTCTCAAAGTGCGAGTTTTGAAAATCCAGAATCCATTTCCTTGGTCATGTAGTCGACGGTGAGGGCATACACACAGTTAATGATAAAGTCAAAGCTGTATCTCAGTTCCCGCGTCCTACCTCAAATGATCATGTGCGTAGCCTTCTCGGATTATCTGGTTATAATCGTTCCTTTATCAAGGACTATGCAACATTAGCATCGCCCCGAACGAGGTTGCTCCAAAAAAAGATGCAGTGTTTATATAGGATGCTGAACACGAGGAAAGTATTACGGCATTGAAGACAGCGCTAACCAATGCCCCGGTTCTAGCATTCCCAGACTACACTCAACTTTTCACTCTCTGTACTGACGCTCCCGGAATTGGAGTCGGAGCAGTGCTCATGCAAGAGGACACGCGTGGGAAGTTTAGAGTGGTAGCATTTGCAAGTCGCAAACTAATCGATGCTGAAACACGTTATTCGGCGACGCATTTAGAAACGTTAGCCGTTGTGTGGGCACTTAAGAAGTTCAAGGACATTATCTTTGGCTACAAGATAACTGTTTTACTGATCATGCGGCAGTCACCGAACTGTTCCATGGCAGAAACTTATCAGGCAGATTAGCACGCTGGTATCTGACAATTCACGAGTTTGACCCCGAATTTAGGTATTTACCTGGGAGGGCGAATGTTGTCGCCGACGCTCTGTCAAGAAATATAGCACCAGTAATGCCTGTATCAGCATTCACTCTTTCGCAGCAGGAAGATGAGCAACGACGCGACCCATATTGGTCAGCTGTTATTTTTGCTCTCGAATCGGGCGAGGATGTTAAACTCCCCAAGTTATTTCTTCCCTTAAGTCAGTTTAAATTACGACATAACATACTCAATAGGACGAGAAAATCTCCTGAGGGTAATGTGTCTCAAATAGTCGTACCTGACACGTTGTGCAAAGCAGTAATGACATTGTTCCACGATGTCCCACAAGCAGGTCACCAAGGTCGTGATAAATGCTTAGCGGATTTACGAAAGAAGTATTTCTGGAACACTATGAAGAAAGACATAGAATTACACATAGCTAATTGTTTGGCATGTGCTCAACATAAAAGATCGACAGGATCACCTGCCCCGATTCTACAATATCCTACACCAGACCGTCCGTTTGACACAGTCGCTGTTGATGTGTTACAACTCCCAATGAGTCATCAGGGATCAGGATACGTCTTAGTGTGTGTGGATCATTTTTCCAGGTTCGTGGTCTTGATAACACTAAAAAGCAAACGGCCGAAGCAGTAGCCTATGCATTAGTGATGAATCTCATATGTCCATATACTATGCCTAAAGTTCTACTCTCTGATAATGGAACAGAGTTCAAGAATGAGCTAATAGAGCATATATGTTTACAATATGGAATTAAACAAACTTTTGTGACAGCTTATTATCCACAGGCTAATGGCCTTGTTGAAAGAATCAATCGTAAAATCCTAGAAATACTGCGTCCAATTGTTAGTGGTTTTCAATACGCATGGGAGGATTGGTTACCGCAGGTTGCAGCGTCGATTAATGGGTCAGTTAATAGCTCTACGGGCAAAACACCCTACCATATTGTCTATGGCACAGATAAACGTCTGCCTTACGACATCCTTACAGAGGCGCCATACCCGGTATATAATACGGATGATTTTGCGGCAAAACAAATTCATGTCTTTACAGAAATTCATAACCAAGTACGATCACAGCTAGCGGCGTCACGCGCCGAAATGATCATCAAACAGCATAAACATGCTAAACCTATCTCACTGAACGTTGGGGACGCTGTTATGTTACAGGTACCTGAAAGGAACTCCAAACTTTCGGCGAAATTTTCTTGTACATTCCGCATAATCTCAAAAGAAGCAGGCAACAAATTCAAAATATGGAAGCCTAATGCACAGATCGCAGATGTCGTGCACGCGGATCGTCTGAAGAAGACCCAGATAAATGTCTTACCTCAAGTTGATGATAATGTGATTGATACATCCTTACAGACTGTTCAGAAGCAAATGTCCCAAATGACTATTGTATGAAACTACGTTCTGCGAGTAGAAGTTAACTCGTACTTTCGCGTCAGATGGAAAACGTCGACGGCCAACTACAATCAGCATTGGACATTCTTCATGGTCTCAGCACAGCTTCGATGAATTCGACAATAGTTTCATGGACGTTGTCGTTCAAGCTGTATCTCAACAGAATCGTGTTATTTTTCAAACCTTTCACGGATTACTGCTCTAGAATCAAAGGTTAATGCAATCATAATGGAGTCTAACCAAGTTTCGAGGATTGTTACTAGGTTACAGAAAGCAATCCCGACGTTAGAATGGCTCCTTTACTTCACAGAATATTTGCATGCTGCTGAAATTTCAGTTCATAAAATTGTAACCTCTAAAAATGAACTAATAGACAGCATTGTAGATGCCGGGATAGGACGTGTGGACGCGAACTTGTGCCTGTGCAGACGCTTCTTGAAGCTTTAAAAATAGCCAAGTTGCAGTATCATTTAACTCCGATTTTCAATGACAATGAGGTTCAATATCATTACCCACTGTTGGAGTCAACCCTCACGCACAATGCAATTCTGATCCACATTCCTATGCGAGGGCAACATGAGTTTAATGCATGGCATTTAGAACCCTTCCCCTGGTTTGTGAACGACACACTGTATACCCTAGATAGGCCTAAAGAACTTTTCTTAGTAGATGAAGAATATTCATTGTTATCAATAGAGGATTCTGAGGTACTGTCACGGTGTAAGTCGTCTTATCTACACCTACACGTATGTCCAGCCTACATGTTTGCATTTATTCCTGCTGCAGAAGGAATATGTGAATTGGCGATCATACAACCAAATGTACGCACAGCGTTAGCGCAATGCAGTTATAGGCCAGTTAGTCTAAAGACTGTGTTCCACGCCCACCTTCACAATGTGCAGTATTTGTTCTTTCCAAATCTCACTACTGTAATTTTAAAATGCCAAAATGGTGTTAAGCAGCTAGTTGTGAAAGGGCATTACAAGGCTCCTGATTACTGTGAAATCACTTGTAGTACATTACGGACCTTGCCTACTTATCAGCATTTTGCGTTAAATCGAAAACTCAAGTCTGCTTTAATTCCACTTCCTATAATGAATTTCACTATCAAGGATATTCAAATAGTATCAGAGAAATTAAAAGTGTTAGCTTTCTTGAACGAGACACATTTTGCTGATTTGAATAATATCTTGCCATTTTACCTGTCACGGGAATTTGCACTACCAAGTCTTACGATTCCCTCTATTCTGTTAATTCTGGCAATAATGTTCCTGTTCTGTTCTTACCGGGCAGTATCATCCAAATTCAACATTGTTCATAACATACTAACCCGTACGACACAAAAGTCTAGGTCCCCTGTAGTAGAGAATACCCCTACAGTAATATCCCCAGCTTAGTGTCTACATATCTGTTTATAACATGGTTAGGGTTGTCTAGGATGCACTGTACTCTGTGAGTTATTTAGGCCTCACGGAGCTCGGCTGGTAGGTGACCGAGCGATGTAATAGGCCCCTGTCTCATCAACAGAACGTATTATATAAATGGGTCAATACATCTGATATTATATTCAGATTCACCACCCTGTAACTTTCCACTGTCTATGAGTAAGACATGAGATTGACACGTGAGCGGGCAACTTACCCAAGAGGGCGAGACCCATAGCTCAGCATTTCTGTAAGCACGCACTGCGATGCCCCTAAGCTTCAGTAGCTCACCTCAACTCATATCGAAAGGACGTGACCAAACGTTTATCATTCATAAACGCTGTCCCTTTCTCATTCACTCCTAGACAGTGAGACTTACGGTTGATATACACTCAGGAAATATATATACAACCTTTTATAATAAAACAAAGGAACTACCGTTTGGGATTCGTTACTTAAAACCCAAATATAAATATGTGTGAACGGACTGGTTAATTGGACAAGCAGCGGATTCAGTCATGGCACTGAAGGGGTGCCTGGCCCTCACACCCCGGGTCATGGACCTAAAGGGGTGCCCGGCCCTTACACCCCGGTTCATAACACTGTAGGGGTGCCCTGCCCCTACACCCCGTTTCATGTCACTGAAGGCGTGCCCGGCCCTAAAACCCTGGTTCATGTCACTTATGGGGTGCCCGGCCCTCACACCCGGGTTCATAACACTGTAGGGGTGCCCTTCCCCCACAGCCCGTTTCATGACACTGAAAGGGTGCCCGGCCCTCACACCCCAGGCCATGGTGCTGGAGGGGTGCCCGGCCCTCACACCCGGGTCATGTCACTGAAAGGGTGCCCGACCCTCCCACCCCGGGCCATGGTGCTGGAGGGGTGCCCGGCCCTCACATACCGGGTCATGGAGATGAAGGGGTGCCCGGACATCACACCCCTATTCATGGCACTGAACGGGTGCCCGGTCCTCACACCCTTGGTCATGTCACTGAAGGGTGCCCAGCCCTCACACCCCGGGTCATGGCACTAAAGGGGAGCCCGGCCCTCACACCCCGGGTCGTGGTGCTGAAGGGGGTGCCCGGCCCTCACACCCCGGGTCATGGACCTAAAGGGGTGCCCGGCCCTCACACCCCGGGTCATGTCACTGAAGTGGTGCCCGGCCCTCACACCCCGGGTCATGTCACTGAAGTGGTGCCCGGCCCTCACACCCCGGGTCAGGGCACTGATGAGGTGCCCGGCCCTCACACCCCTGGCCATGGCACTGAAGGTTTGCCCGGCCCTCACACCCCTGGTCATGTACCTAAAGTGGTGTGCGGCCCTCACAGCCCGGGTCATAGCACTAAAAAGGTGCCCGGCCCTCACACCCCGGATCATGTCACTGAAGTGGTGCCCGGCCCTCACACCCCGGGTCATGGCACTGAGTAGGTGCCTGGCCCACACCCCCTGGCCATGGCATCTTGTTGGGTTTGCCTGGCCCTCACACCCCTGGTCATGTACTCCAGTGGTGTTCGGCCCTCACACCCCGGCTCATAGCACTAAAGGGGTGTCCGGCCCCTACACCCCGGGTCATGTGGTGCTGAGGGGTGCAAGGCTTCACACCCCGGTCATGTCACTGAGCGGGGTGCCCGGCCCTCACACCTGGGCCGCGTCACTGAAGGGGGTGCCCGGCCCCTCACACCTGGGTCATGTCACTGAAGTGTGGTGCCTGGCCCTCAGCACCCCTGGGTCATGACACGATGAGGTGTGCCTGGCCCTCACACCCCTGGCCATGGCACTTAAGGTTTGCTCTGGCCCCTCAGCACCCCTGGTCATGTACCTAAAGTGGTGCCTGGCCCCTCACACCCCGGGTCATGGCACTGAAGGGGTGCCTGGCCCTCACACCCCGGGTCATGGAACTAAAAGGGTGCCCGGCCCTCACACCCCGGGTCATGTCACTGAAGTGGTGCCCGGCCCTTACACCCCGGGTCATGTGAAAGGGTACCCGGCCCTTACACCCCGGTTCATAACACTGTAGGGGTGCCCTGCCCCTACACCCCGTTTCATGTCACTGAAGGGGTGCCCGGCCCTAAAACCCCGGTTCATGTCACTTATGGGGTGCCCGGCCCTCACACTCCGGGTCATGTGAAATGGTGTCCGGCCCTCACACCCCGGTTCATAACACTGTAGGGGTGCCCTGCCCCCACACCCCGTTTCATGTCACTGAAGGGGTGCCCCGCCCTAAAACCCCGGTTCATGTCACTTATGGGGTGCCCGGCCCTCACACTCCGGGTCATGGTGCTGGAGGGGTGCCCAGCCCTGACACCCCGGGTCTTGTAATGGGGTGCTCGACCCTCACACACTGGTTCAAAGCACTGTATGGGTGCTCGGCACTCACACGCCGTTTCATGGCACTTAAGGGGTGCCCGGCCCTCACACCCCGGGTCATGGCACTAATGAGGTGCCCGGCATTCACAGCCCTGGACATGGCACTGAAGCTTAGCCCGGCCCTCACACCCCTGGTCATGTACCTAAAGTGGTGCCCGGCCCTCACACCCCGATTCATGGCACTGAAAGGGTGCCCGGCCCTCACACTCCAGGCCATGGTGCTGGAGGGGTGTCAGGCCCTAACACATCCGGGTCATGTCACTGAAAGGGTGCCAGGCCCTCACACCCCGGGCCATGGTGCTGGAGGGGTGCCCAGCCCTCATATACCGGGTCATGTCACTAGTGGTGCTAGGCCTCACACCCCGGGCTGGTGTTGATTGATGCCTGGCCCTCACACCCGGGGTCATG
>NW_024717035.1:0-3399 GCF_018991925.1 Homarus americanus | reverse complement strand
TAATGAAATATATATGGATCCTCCTCTTTCGAAGCCGGATTTGGTAAAACGTTACTCTGATCACCTAAGCGGCACGGGTGGTCCCCATTAGAGGTTCACGGCGCCATAAGCTCGTTGAACAGGCTTTGTGTGAAATATATCAGCGTCTAGGACTGCTTTTAGTGTCGTGGTGGCCCAGAGGTAGCGTTCCCCGGTCACAATTATAAGATCGTGGGTTCGAATCCTGGTGGGGTGAGGTGTTGATTATATGTAAAAAATCTGCGTGTCTTATTAGGCTAATGAAATATATATCGATCCTCGTGTTTCGAAGCCTGATTTATTTAAAACGTTGCTCTGATCACTTAAGCGGCACGGATGGTCCCCATTAGAGGTTCACGGAGTCCTAAGCTCATTGAACAGGCTTTGTGTGAAATATAACAGAGTCTAGGACTGCTTTTAGTGTCCTGGTGGCCCAGAGGTAGCATTCCCTGGTCACAATTATAAGCTTTTGGGTTTGAATCCTGGTGGGTTGAGGTGTTGATTATATGTAGAAGTCCGTGTGCTTTACTGGGCTAATGAAATATATATGGATCCTCGTGTTTCGAAGCCGGATTAGGTAAAACGTTGCTCTGAACACGTAAGCGGCACTGGTGGTCCCCAGTAGAGGTTCACGGCGCCATAAGCTCGTTGAACAAGCTCTGCGTGAAATATAACAGAGTCTATTACTGCTTTTAGTGTCCTGGTGGCCCAGAGGTAGCGTTTCCCGGTCACATTTATAAGATCATGGGTTTGAATCCTGGTGGGGTGAGGTGTTGATTATATTTAGAAGTCCGCGTGCTTTATTGGGCTAATGTAATATACATGGGTCCTCGTGTTTCGAAGCCGGATTTGGCAAAACGTTGCTCTGATCACCTAAGCGGCACGGGTGGTCCCCATTAGAGGTTCACACCGTCATAAGCTCGTTGAACAGGCTTTGTGTGAAATATAGCAGAGTCAAGGACTTCTTTTATTGTCCTGGTAGCCCAGAGGCAGCCTTCCCCGGTCACAATTATAAGATCGTGGGTTCGAATTCTGGTGGGGTGAGGTGTTGATTATATGTAGAAGCCCGCGTGCTTTATTGGGCTAATGAAATTTATATGGATCCTCGTGTTTCGAAGCCGGATTTGGTAAAACGTTGCTCTGAAACCCTAAGTGGCACTGGTGGTCCCCATTAGAGCCATGTTTCAAGGGCTCGTTAGAAATAAGCTTTGTGTGAAATATAGTAGAGTCTAGGACTGCTTTTATTGTCCTGGTTGCCCAGAGGTAGCATACCCCGGTCACAATTATAAGATTGTGGGTTTGAATCCTGGTGGGTGAGGTGTTGATTATATGTAGAAGTCCACGTGCTTTATTGGGTTAATGAAATATATGTGGGTCCTCGTGTTTCGAAGCCGCATTTGGTAAAACGTTGCTCTGATCATCTAAGCGGCACGGGTGGTCCCCATTAGAGGTTCACGGCGCCATTAGCTCGTTAAACAGGCTTTGTGTGAAATGTAACAGAGTCTAGGACTGCTTTTATTGTCCTGGTGGCCCAGAGGTAGCGTTCCCCGGTCACAATTATAAGAGAGTTTTGGGCTTGAATCTCGGTGTGAGGTGCTTGATTATGGAAGCCGCAGTTTTATTGCCACGAAATATATATGATCCCTGTCAGTCGGATTTGGCAAACGCTCTGATCACCTGGCAATGGGTGGTCCCCATTGTGGAGGTCTACGTTAAGGCTCGTTCAACAGCTTTGTGTGAAACATAACAGAGTCTAGGACTGCTGAAAACCTGGTGGCCCAGAGGCAGCGCCCCCGTCACACTATAGAAGATCGTGTCACCGAACCGGTGAGGTGGTTGATCATATGGTGCTGAACCCTCCACCCAGCACTACGGAACCACGCCATTCATTGTCCTGATTCACCCACCAGCAACACACGAGTAATGACTAGACTAATTAACAGTATGACCTGCCTAGTTAACACCCTTGCCTCTTCCATATCCCTGGTTGTTAAGGCCATCTCCAAGTCTTCTTTGTGAGGCCCAATTGAGGAGAGGACTTGGCTCTGGGAAGTGACCACAGGATCATCTATCCTCTAAACCTACGGCGCAGTGACTAACTACCGTCTTCTACAATACTCAGCCTTACTCGTCAGCCATCTCAGCTCTTCACTTAAGTATTTGTAATCTTGTATTGCCTCCCCCACGTCCACTTGCTTCAAGATTGTTTTATGTTTTATTATTATGTATATACTGTTAATGTTTAGGTTAAGTTTGGTTAAGGGTAATTTAATAGCTGAATATTTTGTTAAGGGATTTATGGTACTTCATTATACACAACAAAAGCTCTCATCCTTTGTCTACCCATTTATAGTCCGATTGTCTTTGTTTGTTTTTTTTTGTTACCTGTTGGGATCTGGGTAGACGTTTAACTATATTATAAATCCCCAACTCGTAACAAATGGCGACCGTGACAGGACACGACCTTAAGTACCATATTCCTTCCTCCCTTGTTACTCAGTGTTAATTATTCCTCCCAGTCACTTCTGTTCACAATTGCTTTACGGTGGTTTAAAGTTTCCTTCATATGTGTGTGCATATATTGGTATTACCGTACAGTAAGCGTGACAGACGTAGGATATTAGGTTCCAAGTGTCATAAGGCTTACCTGTTATTACACGTGGCAGTCGTGTAGTAAGTCTTATCGAGTGTAGGGAAGAATCCGGATCTGTTTAATGCCGTACCCTCACTCCAGAGTAGGCTGTTCAATAGTCACTAGTTTAAGGTGAAGTGATATCTTGGGATGCCCTGCTCTACCAGGACCCCATAATTATAAAGCCTCAATTATTGTTCTTCTCATTATCTCTTTCAGGATCAATCATACCATTATCAGGGTTGTTAATCCGGATCTTTATACTAATGCCCTAATACGCCCTTCCTCTTTAAAGTATCTCGGGGTTGTTAATCCGGATCTTTATATAAATGCAGTAATACGCCCTTCCTCTTTCAAGTATCTCAGGGTTGTTAATCCGGATCTTTATATTAATGCCGTAATACGCCCTTCCCCTTTCAAGTCCCTTATCTAAGGATATTCTCAGAAGAACAATATTCATAAGTGTAATTTCCCTAGGTATAACTTGGGTAGTTTCCGGGACTTTCTGGTTATCCACTGCCGTGATATTTTCTAGGGTAATCCACTTATCTTTTGACCATTAATTAATTTATCTAGGTTTTCTTAATGGCCACCTCAGGATTTGTTAAACTTGGTAGTCCTGGAGGAGTGGAAGAGCAAGATACTGTATGTATATTACGTATGCTGGATTATGTACTATGTATGTATATTATGTATGTGCTCCATTTATATTTATTCAGCCTAGCTAGCAGCGTGTGGCAATGTTATTA
>NW_024717034.1:0-4052 GCF_018991925.1 Homarus americanus | reverse complement strand
CAGCCATTCGTCAGCACCCAGCCCGGCGGAGGAAACGATATCCGGCCTCATCTACGAGAGAGAACCGCAGGCGCCCCTAATAAGCTTTGGAGAACGCCACCAAGACGCCGCTAACTACACCGCACGCAAAGAAGACCGCCACCACCAGGATGTGGTGTGGCGTCGAAACGGCAGGGACGCACCTTAAGGTTTTGTGGTTAATCAACCTGACGGACGGGCGCAAACCTACCACCACCACCACGACAAAACCAAACATACGGACCCAACTTTAGGTCCACATTTAAATCAAGCAAAAGAGTTGGTTAGACACTGAGCAAAATCCTTGAAAACATATCCAACAACATGATCCTCTAATTCTGGACTTGTGGTACAAGTACAGGTGTGAAAACGCATGCTGGAACCACTTAACAATTGTCAGTCAACAATAACAGTCAGTCAACATTCACCAACCCAGGCACCTCACCCAACTTCCCAGCCAAGAACCTCACGAAATGCAAACCAAATGTAGTTATAACTATCCCAACATGACAAACATAACCACGCACCATATTACCGGCAAGAGTAACAGCCCATTTTAATGTTGCAGTTATCATTCATTCATACACACATACACATACAACTACACAAAACATACAGTGCAGGACTAAAGGAATCTAGATGACAGAATAGACAGTGGCTAAACAGCGCTAAGGAGGACTCTAAGGCAAACACTGCGATGTGCAGGATAGAGCCAGGCAACCGTCCGCATGCTGTTCCGCCATGGTTTCTCAGTGCCTACGGCTTGATTGTGCAAAAGTTTTTTCTGTTTGAAAGAAATGTCTTGGTATTCTTTCTTCTAGCTTGAAGCGATTTCTAAACTCTTCTCCTTGTTGTCTCGTCTTCCTCGTGTCTGCTATCATTCTGTAAAGACTTATATACGTATGAGGTATGAGGAGAACAGCTGCTGTTACAGGATACTCATATTGGCTAAAAATGTACTGCATATCTTCGGCATTTTAAAACGCAACTAGAGATTGAGTATATTAAAACCAGCCAGCATTACTTAATACAGAAACAAACCTATTAATGACGATCATCACTTCCCAAACAAGGGCTTTTCGAAAGTATACATTGGACACAAATGACTTAGTACATCATACATTGGTGGTTTAACAAAAGCCCTCATTAGAGAAAGGTGAAGGAGCACACAGTGAACATACAGATTGATGTTTGCACGCGTAGATAATGTAAGGTGAGATGTTAAACACCAGACACGTAGTGTAGTAACTCCCTCACAGATGGCGTTATGAGGGGCCTGATGATGTAGCAGTTACCTCACAGATGGTGTTATGAGGAACTTCACATGATGATGCTGTAGCAAAACATTCACTACGTGGTGTCGTAGCATCTTGGTGACACCACGTGGTCGACATGACTCACTCATTCAAGTGGGTGAGGTGTGGTCCCAGGCCTCTCTATCGTGGAGTCTCAGGGGAAGTATAACTGGGTACCTGGGACCTCACTGTGTGAAGGTGGTTAGCTAGCTTGGGTAAGACTCAACTGCCGAGTTGTTTTTCACTGAGTTAAGCACTGTTCACCACTATTCATCACTGGTTCCATTCCTTGGCCAAATGAGATAGTACCTTATGGCAAGAACTTGTTGATAGTCCGGTGGGGAGGAGGGTTCAGGGGAGTGAGTTGGTATGGGACAACATATAAATAATAATAATAATAATAATAATTAACGGTTTATTGAAAGAGCTTGGCAGCCAGAAGGCTGAAAATATACAGTTACATATTTGGGGAATGGGTTACGAATTACAAATAATATACAAGTAACATGAGTGACACAAATAAAACATATAATAACTAGCTGGGGAAAAGCTCAAACTACAGTTCATTTCAACATAGTGACAGTGCAAGGAGTAGTGTTTACTGGGAGTGAGTACACTGATTTATTACAAGTTATCGATAATTTTTACAATGGGTGGGACTGGGCTGTTCTTATAGCGATCAGTTCGTGCACGTATGGGCTGGGCTGGATGCGGTTGTGGTGTCGAAGAGCAATTCTCGGACTAGGGATCTCAGGTGGTAGTAGGAGCCGGTGTCGGGGATGGTGTAGAAGCTTCTTACCAAATTTGCAGATGAGGTCGTGGTGATGGTCAGTGAGAGTCTAAAGGGTCAGTGTGTTGAGCGCTTCTTGATATGTGGAGTAGGAAGGGTAGAGAATAATCTTGCATGGCCTCTTTTGCACTTTTTCTAGGTGTTTACGTTGTGTGGCATTTAGGGAGGAAGACCAGGTGGAGGAGGCATAGGTGAACTTGGGAAGTATGAATGTTGTGTAAACACTGAGGAGCTCGTGTGCAGGAACACCGAGGGACTTGAGTCGGCGTAGGAGGTGGAGACGGAAACTGGAGGATTTGATAACTTCACTGACGTGTGGTTTCTAATTTAGTTTGTTGTCTATATGTATGTGTGTGTGTGTGTGTGTGTATATACTACTGTACTTTTTAGATCCTCCTACGCAACCTAACCTATTATAGTTAAGTATAGTAGGCTATACACTATTTTGTTAGTATGTGTTATAAAATGAAATTGCATGTTATTATTATTAATATTATTATTATTAATATTATTATTATTATTATTAGTAGTAGTATTATTATTATTATTATTGTTATTATTATTACATGCTAATATAATACTAAGTTGCCCGCCAGATTTCCTCAGAGATGGGAGGAGCACATTGGCGGCGGTGTTGTTTATACTCCGCCCGATTACTGATTCCTATTCACCGAGCCAGAGCTGGCGGCGGTAGTTAAAATACGTTTTACTCCATCATGTACCCGCCCATCTGTATAGGAGACTTCACAAAAAGAAAGTTTGAGGAGACACCTTTCCTTCAATAAAAGCAGTTATCTTAAACCATCTACCAGTATAATAGCTTGCACAAAAAATACCTACACTTCTAGGCTATTACATTTTTTGTTTTTTTTACTCTCAACGATTGCATTCAACTAATATACAATATTAGTCATTATTATGTTTTATAGCATTATTTCGCATAATATTGGGTAAAATTACACCAGAGTCACTAGTATAGTATATTATTGGGGTTTATAGCAGCCCAGGTCAACAGCATCATGCTTTATGAGTGGTGTTCTATGGCGATGAGATTAAGCAACAAACATGCTTTAGTTTATAGCAGCCGGTCTAACAGTATCACGCTTGCAGGTGTTCTATGCAGTGACAGATTAGGCCACAAAATATGCTTTTGGTTTATTGCTAACAAATTATACTTTGTCTACCGCATAAAAAAACATATGAAACTTACATACACCAAGTTAATAAAAGTAGATTAACAAAGCCAAAAAAACAACAATAATAGTTGAAAAAAAATAATAAAAAAAGAATAAAGGAAATAAATAAAATAAGAAGAAATAATAAATAAACAAAAAGAAGCAACAGTTAAAGAAGAAGAAGAAGAAATAAGAAGAAGAATAAAAAGAAATAATAAAAAAATAAATAAATAAATAAATAAAAAGAAAAAGAAGAAGTTAAATAATAAAAATAAAGAAAATAACAATAAATAAAATAAAAAGACAAAAGAATAAAAGAAAAGAATAAAATAAAGGAAGAAGAAGAAGAAGAAGCAAGAAATAATAAATAAAGAAGAATAATACAATAATAACAATAACAAATAGATAAAGAAGAAGAAGAAGAAGATAAAGAAGAAGAAGAAGAAGAAGAAAATAAATAAAGAAGAAATAAAAGAAGAAGAAGTTAAAGAAATAAAGGAAATAAAGTAGAAGAAGAAGGTAAATAAGTAAAAATAAATAAAGATAGATAAATAATAAAGAAGAAAAAGAAGAAGTAACAAGGATAAATAGCTGAACAATAAATAGATAAATAAAAGAAGAAAATAAATAGAATAAATACAATAAAAGAAGAATAAATGAAGAAGAAGAAGAAGAAGGAAGAAGGAAGAAGAAGAAGGAAGAAGGAAGAAGATAAAGAAGAATAAATAAAAGATGAAGAAGAAGAAGGAAGAAACAACAAGGAGGAAGAATTGG
>NW_024717033.1:0-69422 GCF_018991925.1 Homarus americanus | reverse complement strand
CTTTCAGTGTCACGAATCGGGTGTGAGGCCGGGCACCCCTTTCAGTGCCATGAAACGGTGGAGGGTCAGCACCCCTACAGTGCTGGGCGACCGGGTGTGAGAGCCGGGCACACTTTTTAGTGCCATGAATTGGGGTGAGGGCCAAGGCACCCCCTTCAGCACCATGAGCGGGTGTGTGAGGGGCTGGCACCAATCCAGCACTATGGCCTGTGGAGGGCAAGACACCCTCAGTGACATGACCCAGGGTGTGTGTGGTGCTCGGCCGGGCACCCCTTCAGGCATTACGACCCGGATGTGAGGCCGGGCACCCTATCAGCACCATGACCTGGTGTGTTAGGCCGGGCACCCCTTTAGGTCCATGACCCGATGTCATGGCTGTGCACCCCTTCTCAGCTACAAATGACCCGGGTGTGTGGGCTGGCCTCCCTTTTGCGACATGACCGGGTGTGAAGGCTGGGAACCCTACAGCACCATGACCTGGGGAGTGAGGGCCAGGCACCCCTTCAGCCATGACCCGGGGGTGAGGCCGGGCACCTTTCAGTGCCATGAAACGGAGTGTGAGGGCCGGGCACCCCTACAGTGCCAGTAACCGCGTGAGGGCCGGGCACCCCTTCATGACCTGGGGTGTGAGGGTCGGGCACCCTTCAGTGAAATGAATCGTGGTGTGAGGGCTGGCACCCCCTTCAGCACCATGACCAGCGGTGTTAGGCTGGCGCTCGATTTCAGTGCCTTGACCTGCAGTGAGGGCCGGGCAGGCCCTTCAGTGTCACGAATCGGGGTGTGAGGGCCGGCACCCTCAGTGCCATGGGTTTGAGGGGCCGGGCACCCCTACAGTGCTGCTAACCGGGGTGTGAGGACCGGGCACCCCTTCAGCACCATGACCCCGGTGTGAGGGTCGGGCACCAATCCAGCAATCGCGGGTCTGGGGTTTGAGGGGCAGGACACTCCCTTCAGTTACATGACCCGGGGTGTGTGGGCTTTGGTCACCCCTTTAGTGCCATGACCCGGGGTGTGAGGGCTGGGCACCCCTTCAGTGCCATGACCTGGATGTGAAGGCCGGGCACCCCAGTGTCACGAACTGAGGTGTGAGGGCTGGGCACCTTCAGTGACATGACCTGGGGGTGTGAGGGGCCAGGCACCTTCAGTAACATGAATCGGGGTGTGAGGGCTGGGCACCCCTTCAGTGTCACGAATCGGGGTGTGAGGGCCGGGCACCCCTTCAGTGACATGACCCGGGGTGTGAGGGCCGGGCACCCTTTCAGTGCCATGAATCGGGGTGTGAGGGCCGGGCACCCCCTCAGCACCATGACCCGGGGTGTGAGGGCCAGGCATCAATCCAGCACCATGGCCCGGGGTGTGAGGGCCGGACACCCCTTCAGTGACATGACCCGGGGTGTGAGGGCCGGGCACCCTTTCAGTGATATGGCCCGGGGTGTGAAGGCTGAGCACCCCTCCAGCACCATGACCCGGGTTATGAGGGCCGGGCACCCCTTTAGTGCTATGACCCGGGGTGTGAGGGCCGGGCACCACTTTAGGTCCATGACCAGGGGTGTGAGGGCCGGGCAAACCTTCAGTGCCATGGCCAGGGGTGTGAGGGCCGGGCACCTCATCAGTGCCATGACCCGGGGTGTGAGGCCGGGGCACCACTTCAGTGACATGAATCGGGGTGTGAGGTCCGGGCACCCTTTCAGTGCCATGAAACAGGGTGTCAGGGCCGGGCACCCCTACAGTGCTGCGAACCGGGGTGTGAGGGCCGCGCACCCCTTCACATGACCTGGGGTGTGAGGGTCGGGCACCCTTTTGTGACATGACCCGGGGTGTGTGGGGTTGCCTCTTCAGTGCCAGCGACCCTGGGTGTGAGGGCTGGGCACCCTTCAGTGACATGACCAAGGGTGTGGGAGGGATCAAACCCGTTCAGTGCCATGAATCGGGGTTTGATGTCCGGGCACCCCTCCAGCACCATGGCCCGGGGTGTGAGGGCCGGGCACCCTTTCAGTGACATGACCCGGGGTGTGAGGGCACTCACCCCTTCAGCACCATGGCCTGGGGTGTGAGGGCCGGGCACCCCTTCAGTGTCATGACCCGGATGTGTCAGGGCCTGACACCCCTCCAGCACCATGGCCCGGGGTATGATGGCCGGGCACCCCTCCAGCACCATGACCCGGGGTGTGAGGGCCAGGCACCCCTTCAGTGCCATGACCAGGGGTGTGAGGGCCGGGCAAAGCTACAGTGCCATGGACAGGGGTGTGAGGGCCGGGCACCTCATCAGTGCCATGATCCAGGGTGTGTGGGCCGGGCACCCCTTAAGTGCCATGAAACGGGGTGTGAGTGCCGGGCACCCATACATTACTTTGAACCAGGGTGTGAGGGTAGGGCACCCCTTCACAAGACCCGGGGTGTCAGGGCTGGGCACCCCTCCAGCACCATGACCCGGAGTGTGAGGGCCGGGCACCCCTTCAGTGACATGAAACGGGGTGTGGGTGCAGGGCATCCCTACAGTGTTATGAACCGGGGTGTGAGGGCCGGTGCACCCTTTCACATGACCCGGGGTGTAAGGGCCTGGCACCCCTTCAGCACCATGCCACGGGGTGTGAGGGCCAGGCACCCCTTCAGTGCCATGACCCGGAGTGTGAGAGCTGGGCACCCCTTCAGTGACATGACCCGGGGTGTGAGGGCCGGGCACAACTTCAGCACCATGACCAGGGGTGTCATGGCCGTGCACCCCTTCAGTGACATGACCCGGGGTGTGAGGGCCGGGCACCCCTTTAGTGACATGACCCGGGGTGAAGGGCACCCTTTCTCTGAAAGGCGAAACGGGGTGTGAGGGCCGAGCACCCCTACAGTGCTGTGAACCGGGGTGTGAGGGCCGGGTACCCCTTCACATGACTTGGGATATGAGGGTCGGTCACCCCTTCAGTGAAATGAATTGGGGTGTGAGGGCTGGGCACCCCTTCAGCACCATGACCCAGGGTGTTACGGCCGGGCTCGATTTCAGTGCCAAGAATCAGGGTGTGAGGACCGGGAACCCCATCAGCACCATAACCCGGTATGTGAGGGCCGGGAACCGCTTCAACCCCATGACCCGGGGTGTGAGGGCCGGGCACCGCTTTAGGTCCATGACCAGGGGTGTCATGGCCGTGCACTCCTTCAGTGACATGACCTGGGGTGTGAGGGCCGGGTACCCCTTTTGTGACATGACCCGGGGTTTGAGGGCCGGGCACCCCTTCAGCACCATGACACGGGGTTTGAGGGCCAGGCACCCCTTCAGTGCCATGAATCGGGGTGTGAGGGCCGGGCTTCCCTTCAGTGACATGACCTGGGGTGTGAAGGCTGGCACCCTTCAGTGTCAGGAATCGGGGTAGGAGGACCGGGCAACCCCAGTGACATGACCCGGGGTGTGAGGGCTGGCACCCCTTCAGTGCCATGACCTGGGGTGTGAGGCACCCCTTCAGTGTCACGAATCGGAGGTGAGGCCGCCACCCTTCACAGCATGGGCCACTGTGGTATGAGGGCTGGCACCCCTCCAGCATCATGACCCGGGTGAGGGCCGGGCACCCCTTCAGTGCCATGACCTGGGAGTAAGGCCGGGCACCCCTTCAGCGCCACGAATCGGGGTGAGGGCGGGCACCCTTTCAGCGCCATGAATCGGGGTGGGTGAGGGCCGGGCACCCCCTCAGCACCATGACCGTGTGAGGGCCAGGCATCAATCCAGAACCATGGCCCGGGGGTGGAGGCCGCACACCTCTTCAGTGACATGACCCGGGTGAGGCCGGGGCACCCTTCAGTGATATGACCTGCGTGGAACAAGCAACCCTCCAGCATCATGACCCGCATGAGGGTCGGGCACCCTTTTAGTGCTAGTGACCTGGGTGTGAGGGCCGGGCACCACTTTTAGGTACATGACCAGTAGGGGTGTGAGGGCCGGGAAAACCTTCAGTGCCATGGCCAGGGGTGGAGGGGTCGGGCACTCCTATCAGTGCCATGACCCGGGGTGTGAGGGCCGGCACCACTTCAGTGACATGACCCAGGGTGTGAGTGCCGGCACCGCCTTAGTGACATGACCCGGGGTGGGAGGGCCGGCACCCCTTCAGTGACATGACTGGGGTGTGAGGGCTGGGCACCACTTCAGTGACATGACCGGGTGTGAGGGCCGGGCACCGCTTTAGTGACATGACCCGGGGTGTGAGGGCTGGCTCCTCTTCAGTGCTGGCTGGGCGACCCTGGGTGTGGGGAGGGCTGAGCACCCCTCTAGTGACATGACTAAGGGTGTGGAGGACCGGGCACCCGTTCAGTGCCATGAATCGGGTTTGATGTCCGGGCACCCCTCCAGCACCATGCGGTGGCCCGGGGTGTGAGAGGGCCGGGCAAATTTTCAGTGACATGACTCCGTGAGGCATCACCCCTTCAGCACCATGGCCTGGGGTGTGGTGGCCGGGCAAAGCTACAGTGCCATGGACAGGGTGGAGGGCTGGCACCTCATCAGTGCTATGATCCAGGGTGTGTGGGCCGGGCACCCCTAAGTGCTACAAGTGTGTGAGTGCCGGCACCCATACATTACTTTGAACCAGGGTGTGAGGGTAGGGCACCCCTTCACAAGACCTGGGTGTCAGGGTTGAACCTCCAGCACCATGACCCGGGTGTGAGGGCTGGCACCCTTTTCAGTGACATGAACGGTGTGGGGGCAGGGCATCCCTACAGTGTTACGAACCAGGGTGTGAGGGCCGGGCACCCCTTCACATGACCCGGGGTGTAAGGGCCGGACACACCTTCAGGACCATGACCCGGGGTGTGAGGGCCAGCCACCCCTTCAGTGCCATGACCCGGAGTGTGAGAGCTGGGCAACCCTACAGAGCTATAAACCGGGGTGTGAGGGCTGGGCACCCCTTCACATGACACGGGGTGTGAGGGCCGGGCAAAGCTACAGTGCCATGGCCAGGGGTGTGAGGGCCGGGCACCTCATCAGTGCCAAGTCCCGGGGTGTGTGGGCCGGGCACCCCTTAAGTGCCATGAAACGGGGTGTGAGTGCCGGGCACCCATACATTGCTTTGAACCAGGGTGTGAGGGTAGGGCACCCCTTCACAAGACCCGGGGTGTCAGGGCTGGGCACACCTCCAGCACCATGACCCGGAGTGTGAGGGCCTGGCACCCCATAAGTGACATGAACAGGGGTTTTAGGGCCGGGCACCCCTTCAGTGACATGAAACGGGGTGTGGGGGCAGGGCATCCCTACAGTGTTATGAACCGGGGTGTGAGGTTCGGGCACCCTTTCACATGACCCGGGGTGTAAGGGCCTGGCACCCCTTCAGCACCATGCCACGGGGTGTGAGGGCCAGGCACCCCTTCAGTGCCATGACCCGGAGTGTGAGAGCTGGGCACCCCTTCAGTGACAAACCCCGGGTGTGAGAGCCGGGCACCCTTTCAGTGACATGACCCGGGGTGTGAGGGCCGGGCACCCCTTCAGCACAATGACCCGGGGAGTGAGGGCCAGGCACCCCTTCAGTGCCATGACCCTTGGTGTGAGGGCCGGCCACCCTTTCAGTGCCATGAAACGGGGTGTGAGGGCCGGGCACCCCTACAGTGCTGCGAACCGGGGTGTGAGGGCCGGGTACCCCTTCACATGACTTGGGGTGTGAGGGTCGGGCACCCCTTCAGTGAAATGAATCGGGGTGTGAGGGCTGGGCACCCCTTCAGCACCATGACCCAGGGTGTTAGGGCCGGGCTCGATTTCAGTGCCAAGAATCAGGATGTGAGGGCCGGGCACCCCATCATCACCATGACCCGGGATGTGAGGGCCGGGAACCGCTTCAACCCCATGACCCGGGGTGTGAGGGCCCGGCAACGCTTTAGGTCCATGACCAGGGGTGTCATGGCCGTGCACCCCTTCAGTGACATGACCCGGGGTGTGAGGGCCGGGTACCCCTTTTGTGACATGACCTGGGATATGAAGGCCGGGCACCCCTCCAGCACCATGACCCTGGGTGTGAGTGCCGGGCACCCCTTTAGGGACATGACCCGGGGTGTGAGGGCCGGGCACCCCTTTAGCACCATGACCCGGGGTGTGAGGGCCGGGCTCCCCTTCAGTGCTATGACCGGGGATGTGAGGGCTGGGCACCCTTCAGTGACATGACCATGGGTGTGAGGACTGGGCACCCGTTCAGTGCCATGAATAGGGGTGTGATGTCCGGGCACCCCTTCATCTCCATGACCCGGTATGTGAGGGCCGGGCACCCCTCCAGCACCATGGCCCGGGGTGGGAGGGTCGGGCACCCTTTCAGTGACATGACCCGGGTGTGAGGGCCGGGCACCCCTCCAGCACCATGGCCTGGGGTGTGAGGGCCGGGCACCCTTTCAGTGTCATGAAACGGGCTGTGGGGGAAGGGCACCCCTACAGTGTTATGAACCCGGGTGTGAGGGCTGGCACTCCTTTCAAGGACCCGGGGTGTAGGCTGGGCACCTCAGGCACCATGACCAGGGGGTGGTGGAGGGCCGGGCACCCTTTCAGTGACATGACCCGGGGTGTGAGGGCCGGGCACCCCTTCAGTTCCATGACCCCGGGTGTGAGGGCCGGGCACCCCTTCAGTGTCACGAATCGGGGTGTGAGGGCCGGGCACCCTTTCAGTGCCATGAAACGGGGTGTGAGGGCCGGGCACCCCTACAGTGCTGCGAATCGGGGTGTGAGAGCCGGGCACACTTTCAGTGCCATGAATTGGGGTGTGAGGGCCGGGCACCCCTTCAGCACCATGAGCCGGGTGTGAGGGCCGGGCACTAATCCAGCACCATGGCCCGGGGTGTGAGGGCAAGACACCCCTTCAGTGACATGACCCAGGGTGTGTCGGCCGGGCACCCCTTCAGTGACATGATCCGGGGTGTGAGGGCCGGGCACCCCATCAGCACCATGACCCGGTGTGTTAGGGCCGGGCACCCCTTTAGGTCCATGACCCGGGATGTCATGGCCGTGCACCCCTTCAGTTACATGACCCGGGGTGTGAGGGCCGGGCCTCCCTTTAGTGACATGACCCGGGGTGTGAAGGCCGGGAACCCCTCCTGCACCATGACCCGGGGAGTGAGGGCCAGGCACCCCTTCAGTGCCATGACCCGGTGTGTGAGGGCCGGGCACCCTTTCAGTGCCATGATACGGGGTGTGAGGGCCGGGCACCCCTACAGTGCTGCGAACCGGGGTATGAGGGCCGGGCACCCCTTCATATGACCTGGGGTGTGAGGGTCGGGCACCTCTTCAGTGAAATGAATCGTGGTGTGAGGGCTGGGCACCCCTTCAGCACCATGACCCAGGGTGTTAGGGCCGGGCTCGATTTTAGTGCCTTGACCCTGGGTGAGAGGGCCGGGCAGCCCTTCAGTGTCAAGAATCGGGGTGTGAGGGCCGGGCACCCTTTCAGTGCCATGAAACGGGGTTTGAGGGCTGGGCACCCCTGCAGCAGCGTGAACTGGGTGGGAGGCCGGGCACCTCAGGCAGCTGCTGAATCGGGGGCAGAGGACTGGGCACTTTCAAAGCACTACGACCCCTGGGTGTGAGGAAGGCTGGGCACCAATCCAGCACTGTGGCCTGGGGTTTGAGGGCAGGACACCCCTTCAGTTACATGACCTGGGGTGTGGGGGCCGGTCACCCCTTTAGTGCCATGACCCGGGGTGTGAGGGCCGGGCACCCTTCAGTGCCATGACCCGGGATGTGAAGGCTGGCACCCTTCAGTGTCACGAATCGAGGTGTGTGAGGCCGGGCACCCCTTGAGTGCCATGACCCGATGTGTGAGGGCTGGGCACCCCTTCAGTGTCACGAATCGGGGTGTGAGGGCCGGGCACCCCTTCAGTGACATGACCCGGGGTGTGAGGGCCGGGCACCCTTTCAGTGCCATGAATCGGGGTGTGAGGGCCGGGCACCCCCTCAGCACCATGACCCGGGGTGTGAGGGCCAGGCATCAATCCAGCACCATGGCCCGGGGTGTGAGGGCCGGACACCCCTTCAGTGACATGACCCGGGGTGTGAGGGCCGGGCACCCTTTCAGTGATATGGCCCGGGGTGTGAAGGCTGAGCACCCCTCCAGCACCATGACCCGGGTTATGAGGGCCGGGCACCCCTTTAGTGCTATGACCCGGGGTGTGAGGGCCGGGCACCACTTTAGGTCCATGACCAGGGGTGTGAGGGCCGGGCAAACCTTCAGTGCCATGGCCAGGGGTGTGAGGGCCGGGCAACTCATCAGTGCCATGACCCGGGGTGTGAGGCCCGGGCACCACTTCAGTGACATGACCCAGGGTGTGAGTGCCGGGCACCGCCTTAGTGACATGACCTGGGGTGTGAGGGCCGGGCACCCCTTCAGTGACATGACCTGGGGTGTGACGGCCGGGCACCCCTTTAGTGCCATGACCCGGGGTGTGAGGGGGCTGCACCGCTTTGTGATGACCTGTGTGAGGCCGGGCTCCCTTCATGCCAAGGACCCTGTGAGGGGCCAGCACCCTTCAGTGATATGCACTGGGCGTGTGAGGACCGGGCACCCGTTCAGTGCCATGAATCGGGGTTTGATGTCCGGGCACCCCTCCAGCACCATGGCCCGGGGTGTGAGGGCCGGGCACCCTTTCAGTGACATGACCCGGGGTGTGAGGGCACTCACCCCTTCAGCACCATGGCCTGGGGTGTGAGGGCCGGGCACCCCTTCAGTGTCATGACCCGGATGTGTCAGGGCCTGACACCCCTCCAGCACCATGGCCCGGGGTATGATGGCCGGGCACCCCTCCAGCACCATGACCCGGGGTGTGAGGGCCAGGCACCCCTTCAGTGCCATGACCAGGGGTGTGAGGGCCGGGCAAAGCTACAGTGCCATGGACAGGGGTGTGAGGGCCGGGCACCTCATCAGTGCCATGATCCAGGGTGTGTGGGCCGGGCACCCCTTAAGTGCCATGAAACGGGGTGTGAGTGCCGGGCACCCATACATTACTTTGAACCAGGGTGTGAGGGTAGGGCACCCCTTCACAAGACCCGGGGTGTCAGGGCTGGGCACCCCTCCAGCACCATGACCCGGAGTGTGAGGGCCGGGCACCCCTTCAGTGACATGAAACGGGGTGTGGGTGCAGGGCATCCCTACAGTGTTATGAACCGGGGTGTGAGGGCCGGTGCACCCTTTCACATGACCCGGGGTGTAAGGGCCTGGCACCCCTTCAGCACCATGCCACGGGGTGTGAGGGCCAGGCACCCCTTCAGTGCCATGACCCGGAGTGTGAGAGCTGGGCACCCCTTCAGTGACATGACCCGGGGTGTGAGGGCCGGGCACAACTTCAGCACCATGACCAGGGGTGTCATGGCCGTGCACCCCTTCAGTGACATGACCCGGGGTGTGAGGGCCGGGCACCCCTTTAGTGACATGACCCGGGGTGTGAGGGCCGTGCACCCTTTCAGTGCCATGAAACGGGGTGTGAGGGCCGAGCACCCCTACAGTGCTGTGAACCGGGGTGTGAGGGCCGGGTACCCCTTCACATGACTTGGGATATGAGGGTCGGTCACCCCTTCAGTGAAATGAATTGGGGTGTGAGGGCTGGGCACCCCTTCAGCACCATGACCCAGGGTGTTACGGCCGGGCTCGATTTCAGTGCCAAGAATCAGGGTGTGAGGACCGGGAACCCCATCAGCACCATAACCCGGTATGTGAGGGCCGGGAACCGCTTCAACCCCATGACCCGGGGTGTGAGGGCCGGGCACCGCTTTAGGTCCATGACCAGGGGTGTCATGGCCGTGCACCCCTCAGTGACATGACCAGGGTGTGAGGCAGGCAAACCTTCAGTGCCATAGCCCAGGAGTTGTGAGGCAGGCATGCATTTAGTGCCATGACCGGGGTGTGAGGGCAAGCACCACTTCAGTGACATGACCCCGAGGGTGTGAGGGCGGGCACCTTTTAGTGCTATGACCCGGGGTGTGAGGGCCGCGCACCACTTTAGGTACATGACCAGGGGTGTGAGGCCGGAGGCAAACCTTCAGTGCCATGACCAGGGGTGTGAGGGGCCCCAGGCACCTCGCTCCAGTCACCATGACCCGGTGCTTGAAGGCCAAGGCACCACTTCAGTGACACTGACCCGGGGTGTGAGGCCGGGCACCCCGCTTCAGTGACATGACCCGGAGTGTGAGGCAGGCACCCTTTCGTGATGACATGACGGTGTAAGCCCGGGCACCCCTCCCAGCACCATGACCCGGGAGTATGAGGGCCGGGCACCCCTTTAGTGCTATGACCCGGGGTGTAGGGCGGGCTGCCCCAGGTACATGACCAGGGTGTGAGGGCCGGGCAAGCCTTAGATGCCATGGCCAGGGGTGTGAGGGCAGGCACCTCATCAGTGCCATGACCCGGGGTGTGAGGCAGGCACCACTTCAGTGACATGACCCGGGGTGTGAGGGCCGGGCACCTTTGAATGCTATGACCCGGGGTGTGAGGGCTCACCACTTTGAGTACACTGACCAGGGGTGTGTGAGGGCCAGAGCACCCCTTCAGCACCTATGTGAGCCCGGGTGTGAGGCCGAGCACTAATCCAGCTGTCCGGGGTGTGAGGCAAGACACCTTCAGTGACATGACCCAGGGTGTGTCAGCCGGGCACCCCTTCCAGTGACATGACCCGGGATGTGAGGGCCAGGCACCCCATCAGCACCATGACCCGGTGTGTTAGAGGCCGGGCACCCCGCTGATCCATGACCCGGGATGTCATGGCCGTGCCTTCAGTTACATGACCGGGGTGTGAGGCGAGACCTCCTTTAGTGACATGACCCGGGGTGGCCGAAGGCAGGAACCCCTACAGCACCATGAGCCCGAGGTAGAGGCCAGGCACCCCTTCAGAGCCATGACCCAGGGTGTGAGGCCAGGCACCCCTTTCAGTGCCATGAAGCAGGGTGTGAGGCCAGGCACCCTACAGTGCTGCGAACCGGGGTGTGAGGGTTGACACCCGCCATATGACCACAGGGTGTGGTCGGGCACCCCTTCAGTGAAATGAATCGTGGTGTGAGGGCTGGGCACCCCTTCCCAGCACCATGACAACAGTGTAGGGCCAGGCTCGATTTCCAGTGCCTTGACCCTGGGTGAGAGGGCCGGGCAGCCCTTCAGTGTCACGAATCGGGGCTGTGAGGGCCGAGGCACCCCTTTCAGTGCCATGAAAGCAGGGGTTGAGGGTGGGCACCCCTACAGTGCTGCGAACCGGGGTGTGAGGCCAGGCACCCTTTCAGTGCCATGAATCAGGGTGTGAGGACCGGGCACCCCTTCAGCACCATGACCCCAGGTGTGAGGCGGGCACCAATCCAGCACCGTGGCCTGGGGTGTGAGGAGCGGGACACTCCAGTTACATGACCGGGGTGCGTGGGCCGGTCACCTTTGAATTCTGCCATGACCCGGGGTGTGAGGGCCGGGCACCCCTTCAGTCTCATGACCCGGGGTGTGAGGCCAGGCACCCCATCAGTGTCATCGAGGTGTGAGGGGCCGGGCACCCCTTCCCAGTGGCATGACCCGGGGTGTGAGGCCAGGCACCTTCAGTGTCACAGATCGGGGTGTGAGGGGCCGGGCACCCGTTCAGTGCCATGAAGCAGGGGTGTGAGGGCCGGGCACCCCTCAGCACATGACCTTCGGGGTGTGAGGGCCAGGCATCAATCCAGCACCATGGCCCGGGGTGTGAGGCGGACACCTTCAGTGACATGACCCGGGGTGTGAGGCCGGGCCTTCCCTTTCAGTGATATGACCCGGGGTGTGAGAAGGCCCAGGCACCCTCCAGCACCTGACCCGGGGTATGAGGACGGGCACCCCTTTAGTGCTATGACCCGGGGTGTGAGGGCGGAGCACCACTTTGGGTTCATGACCAGGGGTGTGAGGGGCCGGGCAAACCTAATTACTGGCCGGGGTGTGAGGGCCGGGCACCTCATCAGTCACCATGACCGGGGTGTGAGGGTGGGCACCACTTCAGTGACATGACCCAGGGTGTGAGTGCAGACACCGCCCAGTGACATGACCGGGGTGTGAGGGCCGGGCACCCCTTCCAGTGACATATGACCTGGGGTGTGAGGGCTGGGCACCACTTCAGTGACATGACCCGGGGTGTGAGCCGAGGCACCGCTGATGACATGACCCGGGGTGGGGGCAGGCACCCCTTCAACACCATTGCGAGTGTGAGGCCGGGCTCCCCTTGGTGCCATGACCTGGGTGTGAGGGCTGGAGGCACCCCTTCATTGTTTGCAGCCAAGGGTGTGAGGACCGGGCACCCGTTAAGTGCCATGAATCAGGTTTGATGTCCGGGCACCCCTCCCAGCACCATGGCCTGGCCGAGGGCCGAGGCACCCCTTTCAGTGACATGACCCGAGGGGGTGTGAGGGCCAGGCACCCCTTCAGCACCATGGCCTGGGGTGTGAGGGCCCAGGCACCTTCAGTGTCATGACCGGATGTGTCAGGGGCCTGACACCTCCAGCACCATGGCCGAGGGTACTTTGGCCCGGGCACCTCAACACCATGACCGGGGTGTGAGGGCTGAGCACCCCTTCAGTGCCATGACCAGGGGTGTGAGGCCGGGCAAAGCTACAGTGCCATGGACAGGGGTGTGAGGGCCGGACTTGCCTCATCGGTGCCATGATCCAGGGTGTGTGGGCCGGGCACCCCTTAAGTGCCATGAAGCGAGAGGTGTGAGAGTGCGGGCACCCATACATTGCTTTGAACCAGGGTGTGAGGATAGGGCACCTTCAGTGAAATGAATCGGGAGGGTGTGAGGGCTGCACTTTTGTAGCCTCATGATCCAGGGTGTTTGGGCCAGGCTCGATTTCAGTGCCAAGAATCCAGGGTGTGAGGGCCGGGCACCCCATCAGCACCATGACCCGGTGTGTGAGGCCGGGAACCGCTAACTCCATGACCCGGGGTGTGAGGGCCGGGCACCCATGCTAGGTCATGACCAGGGTATGTGGCCGTGCACCCCTTCGTGACATGACCTGGGTGTGAGGGCCGGGTACCCATTTTTGTATAGCCTGGGATGTGAGGCCGGGCACCCCTCAACACCGCGGCCGGGGTGTGAGGCCAGGCACCCCTTCCAGCACCACCTGACCCTGGGTGGCCCAGGGGCCAGGCACCCCTTCCAGTATGACCCGGCGTGTGAGGGCCGAGCACCCCTTCCGAGATGTCACGAATCCGGGGTGTGTAGGGGCCGGGCACCCCTTCCCGGTGACATGACCGAGGGCGAGGGCGGGCACCCCTTTCAGTGCCATGACCCGGGGTGTGAGGCCAGGCACTTCAGTGTCACAGATCGGGGTGTGAGGGCAGGCACCCCTTCAGTGCCATGACCTGGGGTGTGAGGGAGCCAGTCACCCCTTCAGTATCTGAATCGGGTTGTGAGGGCCAGGCACCCCTTCAGTGACATGAGTCGGGGGTGTCAGGGCCTTGTCATCAGCACCATGACCCGGGGGTGTGAGGGCCAGGCACCCCTTTAGGTCCATGACCCGGGGTGTCATGGCCGTACACCTTGATGACATGACCCGGGGTGTGAGGCCAGTCACCCGTTGTTGACATGACCCGGGGGTGTGAAGGCCGGGCACCATCAGCACCATGACCCGAGGTGTGAGGCCGGGCACCCGTCAACACCCATGACCCGGGGTGTGAGGGCTAGGCACCTTCAGTGCCATGACCCGGGGTGTGAGGGGCCGGGCGCCTTCAGTGACATGACCTGGGGTGGCGAGGGCCGGGCACCAATCAGCACCGTGGCCAGGGGTGTGAGGGAAGGACACCCCGCTGCTAAAGTGACATGACCGGGTTGGCGAGATACGGGGCACCCCCTCCAGCGCACCATGGCCACGCAGGGTGTGAGGGCCGGGCACTTCCGAGGTGTCATGACCAGGAAGCGTCAGGGCCTGGCGAAAACCCTCAGCACCATGGCCCGGGTATGAGGCCTGGCACCCCCCGCCCAGATGCTACTTGACCCCGAGGGGTATGAGGGCCGAGCACCACTGTGGAGTACATGACCAGGGGTGTGAGGGCCGAGGCAGAAGCCAACAAGATGCCATGGCCAGGGGTGTGAGGGCCGGGCACCCGTCCAGCACCATGACCCGGGTGGGGAGGGCTAGGCACCCCTTCAGTGCCATGACTCGGGGTGAGGGCCGGGCACCCCTTCAGTGACATACCCCGGGGTGAGGGCCGGGCACACTCCAGCACCATGACCCGGGCGGTGAGGGCCGGGCATCCCTACAGTGCTGCGAACCGGGTGTGAGGGCCGGGCACCTTCAGTGCCATGAACGGGGGTGTGAGGGCCGGCACCCCTTCACCATGACCCGTGTGAGGGCTGGGCACCAATCCAGTACCATGGCCCGGGGTGTGAGGGCTGACACCCCTTCAGTGACATGACCCGGTGTGACGGCTGTGCACCCTTCAGTGACATGACCCGTGTGAGGCGGGCACCCCATCAGCAGCACGACCCGGGGTGTGAGGGCCGGCACCACTTCCAGCACCATGACCTGGGGGACAGGCACCTCTTCAGTGCCATGACCCGGGAGTGGAGAGCTTGCACCTTCAGTGACATGACCCGGGTGTGAGGGCGGGCACACTTCCAGCACCAAGGCCTGGGTGAGGCCGGGCACCCCTTCAGTGTCATGACCTGGGTGTGTCAGCCTGACACCTCCAGCACTATGGCCCGGGGTGTGAGGGCCGGCACCCTTGCAGTGCCATGAATCGGGGTGTGAGGGCCGGCACAACTTTAGGTACATGACCAGGGGTGTGAGGGGGCAAGCTTCAGTGCCATGGCCGGGTGTGAGGGCGGGCACCATGAGTGCCATGACGAGTGTGAGGGCCGGCACCCTTTAGGTCCATGACCCGGGGTGTCATGGCTGCACCTGCTTGTGACATGACCCGGGTGAAGGCCGGGCACCCCTCCAGCTCCATGACCCGGGGTGTGAGGGCGGGCACCCGTCCAGCACCATGACCCGGGGTGTGAGGGCTAGGCACCCCTTCAGTGCCGACCCGGTGTGAGGCCGGCACCCTTTAGTGACATGTCCCGGGGTGTGAGGGCCGGGCACCAATCCAGCACCGTGGCCTGGTGAGGAAGGACACAGTGACATGACCCGGGGTGAGGCCGGGCACCTCCAGCACCATGGCCTGGGGTGTGAGGGTCGGGCACCCCTTCAGTGTCATGACCCGGATGTCAGGGCCTGACAACCCTCCAGCACCATGGCCCGGAGGTGAGGGCTGGGCACCCTTTCAGTGCCATGAATCGGGGTGTGAGGGCCGGGCAAAGCTTCAGTGCCATGGCCAGGGGTGTGGCCGGGCACCTCATGAGGAGCACACGAGGGGTGTGAGGGCCGGGCACCCCTTAGGTCCATGACCCGGGGTCGGGCTGTGCACTCTTCAGTGACATGACCCGGGGTGTGAGGGCCGGCACCTGCTTCAGGACATGACCCGGGGTGGAGGCCGGGCACCCTCCAGCTCCATGACCCGGGGGGTGAGGCCGGGCACCCGTCCAGCACCATGACCTGGGGTGAGGGCTAGGCACCCTTCAGTGCCATGACCCGGGGTGTGAGGGCTGGGCACCCCTTTAGTGACATGACCTGGGGTGTGAGGGGCACCAATCCAGCACCGTGGCCTGGGTGAGGGAAGGACACCCCTTCAGTGACATGACCTGGGGTGTGAGGGCTGGGCACCCTCCAGCACCATGGCCTGGGTGTGAGGGTCGGGCACCTTCAGTGTCATGACCCGATGCGCCAGGGCCTGACAACCCTCCAGCACCATGGCCCGGAGTGTGAGGGTTGGCACCCTTTCAGTGCCATGAATCGGGGTGTGAGGGCGGGCAAAGCTTCAGTGCCATGGCCAGGGGTGTGGAATGCCGGGCACCTCATCAGTGCCATGACCCGGGGTATGAGGCGGGCACCCTTTAGTGCTATGACCCGGGTTTGAGGGCCGGCACCACTTAGGTACATGACAGTGTGAGGGCCGGGCAAAGCTTCAGTGTCATGGCCAGGGTGTGAGGCCGGGCAAAGCTTGTGACATGGCCAGGGGCGTGAATGCCGGGCGCCTCATCAGTGTCATGACCCGGATGTGTGTCAGGGGCCTGACACCTCCAGCACTATGGCCCGGAGGTGATTGCCGGGCACCCTCCAGCACCATGACCCGGGCGTGTGAGTGCCGGGCACCTTTACAGTGCTGCTGCGAACTGGGGTGTGAGGGCTGGCACCCTTTCAGTGCAGGAACTGCGTGAGGGCCTGACACCCTCCAGCACATGGCCCGAGTGTGAGAGCTGGGCACCCCCTTTTTAGGGGTGACACATGACCCGGGTGTGGAGACCCGGTGCCAGTAACACATGACCCGGGTGACGTCCGCACCCTTCAGGTGAGACATGACCCGGTGTGAGGGCTGGCACCCCATCAGCACCACGCACCCGGGTGAGGGCCGGCACTCTTCAGTGACAAGACCCGGGGGAGAGCCGGCACCTTTTTTTCAGTGACATGACCCGGGTGTGGAGGGCTGGCACCCCTCCAGCACCATGACCTGGGGTGTGAGGTCGGCACCCCTTCAGTGTGTGTCATCATGACCCGGATGTGTCAGGGCTCGACACTCTCCAGCACCAGCGGCCCGGAGGGATTGCCGGGCACCCTCCAGCACCATGACCAAGGTAGGAGTGCCGGGCACTCTACAGTGCTGCGAACTGGGGTGAGGGCTGGCACCAGTGCTAAGTGAACTGGGGCGTGAGGGTTTGACACCCCTCCAGCACCATGGCCCGGAGTGTGAGAGCTGGGCACCCTTCAGTGACATGACTGGTGTGAGACCTGCACCTTTTTCAGTGACATGACCTGGGGTGTGACGTCCGGCAATCTGCTCAGTGACATGACCTGGGGGTGTGAGGGCTGGCACCCCATCAGCACCACGACCTGGGGGGTGTGAGGGCCGGGCACCCTTCAGGGACATGACCTGGCTGAGGGCCGGCACAATCCAGCACTGTGGGCCGGGTGTGAGGGAAGGACACCCTTCAGTGACATGACCTGGGGTGTGAGGGCCGGGCAACCCTCCAGCACCATGGCCTGGGTGTGAGGGCTGGTCACTCTTCATTGTCATGCCCGGATGCCAGGGGCCTGACAACCTCCAGCACCATGGCCCGGAGGTGTGAGGGCGGGCACCCTTTCAGTGCCATGAATCGGTGTGAGGGCCGGGCAAAGCTTCAGTGCCATGGCCAGGGGTGTGAATGCCGGGCACCTCATCAGTGCCATGACCCGGGGTATGAGGGCCGGGCACCTTTAGTGCTATGACCCGGGGTGAGGGCCGGGCACCACTTTAGGTACATGACCAGGGGTGGAGGCCGCAAAGCTTCAGTGGCCAGGGGTGAGGCCGGTAAAGCTTGTGACATGGCCAGGGGGCGAATGCCTGGCGCTCATCAGTGTCATGACCCGGATGTGTCAGGGCCTGACACCCCTCCAGCACCATGGCCCGGAGGTGTGAGAGCTGGGCACCCCATCAGTGACATTACCCGGGGTGTGAGGGCTGGCACCCTTCAGTGTCATGGACCTGATGTGTCAGGGAGTGTCATGACCCGGATGTGTCAGGGGCCTGACACCCTCCAGCACATGGCTGAGTGTGGTCTTGGCACCTCAGCACTATGACCTGGCGTGTGAGGGCGGGCACCCCTACAGTGCTGCGAACCGGGTCAGATGGGCTTACCTAGTCATGAATCCAGGGGTGCTGGGGCCGGGCACCCCTTCAACACCATGGCCCGGGGTGTGAGCCAGGCACCCCTTCAGTGACATGACCCGGGGTGTGACGGCCGGGCACCCCTTCAGTGACATGACCCAGGGGTGTGAGGGCCGGGCACCCCATCAGCACACGACCCGGGGTGTGAGGCCCAGGCACCACTTCAGCACCAAGACCCGGGGGTGTGAGGAGGCACCTTAGTGCCATGACCCAGGTGTGAGCTGGGCACCCCTTGATGGCGCAGGCCAGGGGTGTGAGCCAGGCACCCCTTCCAGCACGCAAGGCGTGGGGTGTGAGGCCGGGCACCCCTCCAGCACCATGACCCGGGGTGTGAGGGCCAGGCACCCCTTCAGTGTCATGACCCGGATGGTGGGGCCTGATGCCCCTCACTTCCTGGCCCCGGAGTGTGGAATGCAGGCACCCTCTAGCACCATGACCCGGCGTGTGAGGGCGGGCACCCTTAGTGCAAGACCAGGAGTGTGGGGGCCGGGCACCCTTTCAGTGCCATGAATCGGGGTGTGAGGGCCGGGCACCCTTTAGCACCATGACTCGGGTGTGAGGGCCGGGCACCAATCCAGCCTGCATGGCCCGGGGTGTGGGCAGACACCCCTTCAGTGACATGACCCGGGGTGTGACGGCCAGGCACCTTGGTGACATGACCCGGGGTGTGAGGGCAGGCACCCCATCAGCACCTGACCCAGGGGTGTGGGGCCAGCACCACTTCAGCACCATGACCCAGGGGTGTGAGGGGCCCAGGCACCTTCAGTGCCATGACCCAGGTGTGAGCTGGGCACCTTCAGTGACATGACCCGGGGTGTGAGGCGGGCACCCTTCCTTTCAAGGCCTGGGGTGTGAGGCGGGCACCCCTTCAGTGTGCTGGCCGGGTGTGTCGGGCCAGACACCCCCTCCCAGCTATGGCCCGGGGTGTGAGGGCCAGGCACCTGCAGTGCCATGAATCAGGGGTGTGTGAGGCCAGGCTGCTTTAGGTACGCAGAAGCCAGGGTGTGAGGGTGGGCCAGCTTCCAGTGCCATGGCCAGGTGTGAGGCCCGTGCCTGATAGGTGCCATGACCAGGGTGTGAGGCCAGGCACCCTTTGTTGTGTGACCCGGGGTGAGCGGGGCACCCCTCTGCACCATATTCCCGTGGTTTGAGGCCGGGCACCCCTTTAGTGCTATGACCCGGGGTGTGAGGTCAGGCACCACTTTGGGTACATGACCAGGGGTGTGAGGAGCCAGGCAAACCTTCAGTGCCATAGCCAGGGTGTGAGGGCCAGGCACCTGTGGTGCCATGACCCGAGGTGTGAGAGCCGGGCTGCTGAGTGACATGACCAGGGGTGTTTGGGGCCAGGAGCCAGCCTTCAAGTGCCATGGCAGGGGTGTGAAAGACCAGGCACCTCATCCAGTGCCTGACCCCAGGTGTGAGGCGAGCACCACTTCAGTGACATGACCAGGGAGGTGTGGGGCGGGCACCCCTTCAGTGACATGACCCTGGGTGTGGGGCCAGGCACCCCTTCAGCACCATGTTGACACGTGGTTTAGGCCGGGCACCCCTTGGTCTCTTTCTGACCCGGGGTATGAGGGCCAGGCACCACTTTGTCTTCTGTTTGAGTATGAGGGCCGGAAGGCACCACTTACAGGTACATGACCAGGGTGTGAGGCGGGCACCCTCAGCACCATGACCCGTGGTTTGAGGCCAGGCACCTTTAGTGCTATGACCAGGGGTATGAGGGCCAGGCACCACTGGGTACACATGACCAGGGGTGTTTTAAGGGCCGGGGCAAACCCAGTGCCATGGCCAGGGGTGTGAGGGCCGGGCACTCATCAGTGCCATGACCCGGGGTGTGAGGGCCGGGCACCACTTCAGTGACATGACCCGGGGTGTGAGGGCCGGGCACCTCTTTAGTGACATGAACCTGGGTGTGGAGGGGGCACCCCTTCAGCACCATGACCTGGGGTGTGGGGCTGGCTCTTCAGTGCCATAACCTGGGTGTGATGGCTGGGCACCCTTCAGTGACATGACCAAGCTGTGGAGGACCGGGCACCTTCAGTGACAGGACCTGGGTGAGGGCCGGGCACCCTTCATCTCCATGACCTGGAATGTGAGGCCGGTCACCCCTCCAGCACCATGGCCCGGGGTGTGAGGGCCGGCACCAGTGACATGACCCGGGTGTGAGGGCTGGAACCCTCCAGCCCCATGGCCTGGGGTGTGAGGCCGGGCACCCCATCAGTGTCATGAAACGGTGACGGGGCAGGGCACCCCACAGTGTTATGAACCGGGGTGTGAGGGCCATGCACCCTTTCACATGACCCGTGGTGTAAGGGCCGGCACCCCTTCAGCACCATGACCTGGGGTGAGGGCCAGGCACCCCTTCAGTGCCATGACCCAGAGTGTGAGCTGGGCACTTCAGTGACATGACCTGCTGTGAGGGCCGGGCACTTTCAGTGATATGACCCGGGGTGTGAGGGCCGGGCACCCTCCAGCACCATGACCCGGGTGTGAGGGCCGGGCACTTTCAGTGCCATGAAACGGTGTGTGTGAGGCTGGCACCCCACAGTGCTGCGAACTCGGGGTGTGAGGGCTGCACCCTTCAGCACCATGACCTGGGGTGTGAGGGCTGGCACCAATCCAGCACCATGGCCTGGGGTGTGAGGGCAGGACACCCCTTCAGTGACATGACCCGGGGTGTGACGGCTGGCACCCTTCAGTGACATGACCCGGGGTGTGAGGGCCGGGCACCCCATCAGCACCATGACCTGGGGTGTGAGGGCCGGGCACCGCCAACACCATGACCAGGGGGTGGGCCAGGGACCCCTTCAGTGCCATGACCCGAGTGTGAGAGCTGGGCACCTCCAGCACCATGACTGGGGTGTGAGGGCCGGGGACCCCTTTAGTGCCATGACCTGGGGTGTGAGGGCCGGGCACCTTCAGTGTCATGAATCGGGTGTGAGGGCGCAATTCAGTGACATGACCTGGGGTGTGAGGCCGGGCACCACTTCAGTGACAATCCCGATGTGTTAGGGACGGGCACTTTTTAGGTCCATGACTTGGGGTGTGAGGGCCAGGCACCCTTTCAGTGCCATGAAACGGGGTGTGAGGCCCGGGCACCCCTTCAGTGTCATGACACGGGTGTGTCAGGGCCTGACACCCCTCCAGCTCCATGGCCCGGGGTGTGAGGGCCGGGCACCCTTTCAGTGCCATGAATCGGGGTGTGAGGGCCGTGCACCACTTTAGGTACTTGACCAGGGGTGTGAGGGCCGGGCAAAGCTTCAGTGCAATGGCCAGGGGTGTGAGGGCCGGACACGTCATCAGTGCCATGACCTGGGGTGTGAGGGCCGGGCACCCTTTCAGTGCCATGAATCGGGGTGTAAGGGCCGGGCACCCCTTCAGCACCATCGCCCGGGGTGTGATGGCCGGGCACCCCTTCAGTGACATAACCCGGGGTGTGACGGCCGGGAACCCCTTCAGTGACATGACCCGGGGTGTGAGGGCCGGGCACCCCAACAGCACCACGACCCGGGGTGTGAGGGCCGGGCACCACTTCAGCACCATGACCCGGGGTGTGAGGGCCAGGCACCCCTTCAGTGCCATGACCCGGAGTGTGAGAGCTGGGCACCCCTTCATTGACATGGCCCGGGGTGTGAGGGCCGGGCACCCTTCCAGCACCAAGGCCTGGGGTGTGAGGGCCGGGCACCCCTTCAGTGTCATGACCCGGGTGTGTCAGGGCCTGACACCCCTCCAGCACTATGGCCCGGGGTGTGAGGGCCGGGCACCCTTGCAGTGCCATGAATCGGGGTGTGAGAACCGGGCACAACTTTAGGTACATGACCAGGGGTGTGAGGGCCGGGCAAAGCTTCAGTGCCATGGCCAGGGGTGTGAGGGCCGGGCACCTCATGAGTGCCATGACCAGGGGTGTGAGGGCCGGGCACCCCTTTAGGTCCATGACCCGGGGTGTCATGGCCGTGCACCCTCTATTACTCCATGACCCGTGGTTTTGAGGGCAGGCACCCCTTAGTGCTATGACCCGGGGTGTGAGGGCCGCGCACCAATTTAGGTACATGACCAGGGGTGTGAGGCCGGGCAAACCTTCAGTGCCATGGCCAGGGGTGTGAGGGCCGGGCACCTCATCAGTGCCATGACCTGGGGTGTGAGGGCCGGGCACCACTTCAGTGACATGACCCGGGGTTTGAGGGCCGGGCACCACTTCAGTGACATGACCCGGGGTTCGAGGGCCGGGAGCAAACCTTCAGTGCCATAGCCAGGGGTGTGAGGCCGGGCACCTCGCCATCCTGACCCGGGTGTGAGGCGGGCACCAATTCAGTGACATGACCCGGGGTGGCGGGCCAGGCACCCTTCAGTGACAGGACCCTGTAAGGGCCGGGCACCCCTTCAGCACCATGACCCGGGGTTTAAGGGCCAGGCACCCCTTCAGTGCCATGACCCGGAGTGTGAGAGCTGGGCACCCCTTCAGTGACATGACCCTGGCTGTGAGGGCCGGGCACCCTTTCAGTGACATGACCCGGGGTGTGAGGGCCGGGCACCCCTCCAGCACCATGACCCGGGGTGTGAGGGCCGGGCACCCTTTCAGTGCCATGAATCTGGGTGTGAGGGTAGGACACCCCTTCAGTGACATGACCCGGGGTGTGACGGCCGGGCACCCCTTCAGTGACATAGGCTCTGGGGTGGTGAGCACCTTCAGCACCATGACCCAGGGTGTGAGGGCCGGGGCACCAATCAGCACCATGGCCCCGGGGTGTGAGGTGGACACCCCTTCAGTGACATGACCTGGGGTGTGACGGCCGGGCACCCTTCAGTGACATGACCCGGGGTGTGAGGGCCGGTCACCCCATCAGCACCATGACCCGTGGTGTGAGGGCCGGGCACCGCTTCAACACCATGACCCGGGGTGTAAGGGCCAGGGACCCCTTCAGTGCCATGACCCGGAGTGTGAGAGCTGGGCACCCCTCCAGCACCATGAATTGGGGTGTGAGGGCCGGGCCCCCCTTTAGTGCCATGACCCGGGGTGTGAGGGCCGGGCACCCCTTCAGTGTCATGAATCGGGGTGTGAGGGCCGGGCACCCTTTCAGTGCCATGAAACGGGGTGTGATGGCCGGGCAACCCTTCAGTGTCATGACACGGGTGTGTCAGGGCCTGACACCCCTCCAGCTCCATGGCCCGGGGTGTGAGGGCCGGGCACCCTTTCAGTGCCATGAATAGGGGTGTGAGGGCCGGGCACCACTTTAGGTACTTGACCAGGGGTGTGAGGGCCAGGCAAAGCTTCAGTGCAATGGCCAGGGGTGTGAGGGCCGGGCACGTCATCAGTGCCATGACCTGGGGTGTGAGGGCCGGGCACCACTTCAGTGACATGACCCATTGTGTTAGGGCCGGGCACTCCTTTAGGTCCATGACCCGGGGTGTCATGGCCGTGCACCCCTTCAGTGACATGACCCGGGGTGTGAGGGCCGGGCACCCTTTTAGTGACATGACCCGGGGTGTGAAGGCTGGGCACCCCTCCAGCACCATGACCTGGGGAGTAAGGGCCAGGCACCCCTTCAGTGCCATGACCCGGGGTGTGAGGGCCGGGCACCCTTTCAGTGCCATGAAACGGGGTGTGAGGGCCGGGCACCCCTACAGTGCTGCGAACCGGGGTGTGAGGGCCGGTCACCCCTTCACATGACCTGGGGTGTGAGGGCCGGGCACCCATTCAGTGCCATGAAACGGGGTGTGAGGGGCGGGGACCCCTTTACATGACCTGGGGTGTGAGGGTCGGGCACCCCTTCAGTGAAATGATTCCGGGTGTGAGGGCTGGGCACACCTTCAGCACCATGACCCAGGGTGTTAGGGCCGGGCTCGATTTCAGTGCCAAGAATCGGGGTGTGAGGCCCGGGCACCCCATCAGCACCATGACCCCGGGTGTGAGGGCCGGGAACCCCTTTAGGTCCATGACCCGGGCATGGCTGCACCCTTCAGTGACATGACCCGGGGTGTGAGGGCCGGGCACCTTACATGACCTGGGTGGGCTGGGGACCCTTCAGCACCATGACCTGGGGTGTGAGGGCCAGGCACCCCTTCAGTGCCATGACGTGGATTGTGAGCTGGGCACCCCTTCAGTGACGTGGGGTGTGAGGCCAGGCACCTTCAGTGTCATGACACGGGTGTAACAGGGCCTGATACCCCTCCAGCTCCATGGCCCGGGGTGTGAGGCCGGGCACCCTTTCAGTGCCATGAATCGGGGTGTGAGGGCCGGGCACCACTTAGGTACTTGACCAGGGTGTGAGGGCCGGGCAAAGCTTCAGCAATGGCCAGGGGTGTGAGGGCCGGGTTCGTCATCAGTGCCATGACCTGGGGTGTGAGGGCTGGCACCTTCAGTGCCATGAAACGGGATGGAGGGCCGGGCACCCCACAGTGCTGCGAACTGGGGTGAGGGCCGGTCACCCCTTCACATGACCTGGGGTGTGAGGGCTGGGCACTCTTTCAGTGCCATGAAACGGGGTGTGAGGGCCGGCACCTTACATGACCTGGGGTGTGAGGGTCAGGCACCCCTTCAGTGAAATGATTGGGTGTGAGGGCTGGGCACACCTTCAGCACCATGACCCAGGGTGTTAGGCTGCCTGGTTTCAGTGCCAAAAATCGTGGTGTGAGGGCTGGCACCCCATCAGCACCATCACCCGTGTGAGGGCTGGGAACCCCTTAGGTCCATGACCCGGGGTGTCATGGCTGTGCACCCTTCAGTGACATGACCCAGGGTGTGAGGCCGCACCTTACATGACCCGGGGTGTGAGGGCCAGGCACCCCTTCAGTGCCATGACCCGGAGTGTGAGAGCTGGGCACCCCTTCAGTGACATGACCCTGGCTGTGAGGGCCGGGCACCCTTTCAGTGACATGACCCGGGGTGTGAGGGTCGGGCACCCCTCCAGCACCATGACCCGGGGTGTGAGGGCCGGGCACCCTTTCAGTGCCATGAAACGGTGTGTGAGGGCCGGCACCCCTACAGTGCTGCGAACCGGGGTGTGAGGGCCGGGCACCCTTTCAGTGCCATGAATCGGGGTGTGAGGGCCGGGCACCCCTTCAGCACCATGACCCGGGGTGTGAGGGCCGGGCACCAATCCAGCACCATGGCCCGGGGTGTGAGGGCAGGACACCCCTTCAGTGACATGACCCGGGGTGTGACGGCCGGGCACCCCTTCAGTAACATGACCCGGGGTGTGAGGGCCGGGCACCCCATCAGCACCATGACCCGGGGTGTGAGGGCCGGGCACCGCTTCAACACCATGACCCGGGGTGTAAGGGCCAGGGACCCCTTCAGTGCCATGACCCGGTGTGTGAGAGCTGGGCACCCCTCCAGCACCATGACTTGGGTTGTGAGGGCCGGGCACCCCTTTATTGCCATGACCCGGGGTGTGAGGGCCGGGCACCCCTTCAGTGTCATGAATCGGGGTGTGAGGGCCGGGCACCCCTTTACATGACCTGGGGTGTGAGGGTCGGGCACCCCTTCAGTGTCATGACACGGGTGTGTCAGGGCCTGACACCCCTCCAGTTCCATGGCCCGCGGTGTGAGGGCCGGGCACCCTTTCAGTGCCATGAATCGGGGTGTGAGGGCCGGGCACCACTTTAGGTACTTGACCAGGGGTGTGAGGGCCGGGCAAAGCTTCAGTGCCATGACCTGGGGTGTGAGGGCCGGGCACCACTTCAGTGACATGACCCGATGTGTTAGGGCCGGGCACTCCTTTAGGTCCATGACCCGGGGTGTCATGGCCGTGCACCCCTTCAGTGACATGACCCGGGGTGTGAGGGCCGGGCACCCCTTTAGTGACATGTCCCGGGGTGTGAAGGCTGGGCACCCCTCCAGCACCATGAGCCTGGGTGTGAGGGCCAGGCACCTTCAGTGCCATGACCTGGGGTGTGAGGGCCGGGCACCCTTTCAGTGCCATGGGGCAGGGTGTGAGCCAGGCACCCCTGGTGCTGCAGGCCGGGGTGTGAGGGCAGTCACCCCTTCACATATTCCTGGGGTGTGAGGGCGGCACCTTTATATTTTCCTAGGTGTGGTCAGAACTTCAGTGAAATGAATCGGGGTGTGAGGGCTGGGCACACCTTCAGCACCATGACCCAGGGTGTTAGGGCCGGGCTCGATTTCAGTGCCAAGAATCGGGGTGTGAGGGCCGGGCACCCCATCAGCACCATGACCCTGGGTGTGAGGGCCGGGAACCCCTTTAGGTCCATGACCCGGGGTGTCATGGCCGTGCACCCCTTCAGTGACATGACCCGGGGTGTGAGGGCCGGGGACCATTTTACATGACCTGGGTTGTAAGGGCCGGGGACCCCTTCAGCACCATGACCCGGGGTGTGAGGGCCAGGCACCCCTTCAGTGCCATGACGTGGATTGTGAAAGCTGGGCACCCCTTCAGTGACGTGACCCGGGGTGTGAGGACCGGGCACCCTCTCAGTGACATGACCCAGGGTGTGAGGGCAGGGCACCCCTCCAGCACCATGACCCGGGGTGTGAGGGCCGGGCACCCCTTCAGTGCCATGACCCGGGCTGTGAGGGCCAGGCACCCCTTCAGTGCCATGACCCGGAGTGTGAGAGCTGGGCACCCCTCTAGCACCATGACTTGGGGTGTGAGGGCCGGGCACCCCTTCAGTGTCACGAATCGGGGAGTGAGGGCCGGGCACCCTTTCAGTGCCATGAAACGGGGTGTGATGGCCGGGCACCAATCCAGCACCATGGCCCGGGGTGTGAGGGCCGGACACCCCTTCAGCACCATGACCCGGGGGTGGAGGGCCAGGCACCTTCAGTGACATGACCCGGGGTGTGAGGGCCGGCACCCTCCAGCACCATGACCCGGGGTGTGAGGGCTGGGCACCCTTCAGTACTATGACCCGGGGTGTGAGGCCGCACCCTTCAGTGTCACGAATCGGGGTGTGAGGGCCGGGCACCCTTTCAGTGCCATGAAATGGGGTGCTGCGAACCGGGGTGTGAGGGCTGGGCACCCTTCAATACCATGAATCGGGGTGTGAGGGCGGGCACCCCTTCAGCACCATGACCTGTGGTGTGGAGTGCCGGACCAATCGAGCACCATGGCCTGGGATGTGAGGGCCGGACATTTCAGTGACATGACCTGGGGTGTGACGGCCGGGCACCCTTCAGTGACATGACCCGTGTGAGGGCCAGACACCTCAGTGCTATGACCCGGGGTGTGAGGCCGGGCACCTTTCAGTGACATGACCCGGGTGTGAAGGCTGGCCTCCAGCACCATGACCCGGGGTATGAGGCTGGCACCCTTGCTATGACCTGGGTGTGATTGCTGGCACCACTTTAGGTACATGACCATGGGTGAGGGCCGGGCAAACCTTCAGTGCCATGACCTGGGTGAGGGCTGCGCACCACTTCAGTGACATGACCGGGGTTTGAGGGCTGGGCAGCCCTTTAGTGACATGACCCGGGTGAAGGCTGGCACCCCCAGCACCATGACGGGGTGTGGCCGGTCTCCTTCAGTGCCATGACCTGTGAAGGCCTGGGCACCCCTTCAGTGACATGACCAAAGGTGGAGGACCGCACCCCTTCAGCACCATGACCTGGGGTGTGAGGGCCGGGCATCCCTCCAGCACCATGACCCGGGGTGAGGGTCGGGCACCCTTCAGTGACATGACCCGGTGTGAGGGATTGGCACCTTCAGTGACATTACCCGGGTGTGAAGGCCGGGCACCCTCCAGCACCATGGGCTTGGGAGGGCTGCGCACACCTTCAGTGTCATGACCAGGGTGTTCAGGGCCTGACACCCTCCAGCACCATGGCCCGTGGTGTGAGGGCCGGGCACCCTTTCAGTGCCATGATTGGTGTGATGGCCGGCACCCCTTCAGCTCCATGACCCGTATGTTTTGGCCGGCACCCTCCAGCACCATGGCCCGGGGTGTGAGGTCTGGGCACCCTCCAGCACCATGGCCCGGGGTGTAAGGGACGGGCACCCTTCAGTGTCAAGAACTGGGGTGTCAGGGCGGACACCCTCCAGCACCATGGCCTGGGGTGTGACGGCTGGCACCGCTCAGTGCCATGACCCGAGGTGTGAGGGCCGGCACCTCTTCAGTGCCATGAGACTGGTTGTGAGGGCCGGGCACACCTTTGTGCCATGACCCGGGTGTGAGGGCTGGGCACCCTTCAGTGACATGACCCGGGGTGTGAGGGGGGCACCCTTTCAGTGACATGACCTGGGGTGTGAGGGCCGGGCACCCTCCAGCACCATGACCTGGGTGTGAGGGCTGGCACCCTTCAGTACTATGACCCGGGGTGTGAGGGCCGGGCACCCTTCAGTGTCTCGAATCGGGGGTGAGGGCTGGCACCTTTCAGTGCCATGAAATGGGTGAGGCCGGGCACCCCTACAGTGCTGCGAACCGGGGTGTGAGGCCGCACCCTTCAATGCCATGAATCGGGGTGTGAGGGCCAGGCACCCTTCAGCACCATGACCGTGTGGTGTGAGTGCTGGGCCCAAATCGAGCACCATGGCTCCGGGATGGAGCCGGACACTTTCAGTGACATGACCTGGGTGTGACGGCCGGGCACCCTGTTCAGTGACATGACCCGTGAGGCCATGCACCCTTCAGTGACATGACCCGGGTGTGAGGGCTGGGCACCTTTTCAGTGACATGACCCGGGGTGTGAGGGCCGGGCATCCTCCAGCACCATGACCCGGGTATGAGGGTCGGGGCACCTCCAGCACCAACGGGTATGAGGTCCGGCACTTTAGTGCTATGACCCGGGGTGTGATTGCCGGGCACCACATTAGGTACATGACCAGGTGGAGGGCCGGGCAAACCTTCGCCATGACCCGGTGTGAGGGCCGGGCACCACTTCAGTGACATGACCTGGGGTGTAGGGCTGGGCAGCCCTTAGTGACATGACCCGGGGTGTGAGGGCTGGGCACCCTTCAGCACCATGACCCGGGGTGTGAGGGCTGGCTCCTCAGTGCCATAACCCGGGTGTTAGGCCTGGGCACCCTTCAGTGACATGACCGGTGTGAGGACCGGCACCTGTTCAGTGCCATGAATCGGTGTGATGTCCGGGCACCCTTCATCTCCATGACCCGGTGAGGGCTGGCACCCTCCAGCACCATGGCCTGGGGTGTGGAGGGCCGGGCACCCTTTCAGTGACATTACCCGGGTGTGAGGGCCGGGCACCCTCCATCACCATGTGGCCTGGAGGGGCCAGGCACCCCTTCAGTGTCATGACCAGCGTGTGTCAGGGCCTGACCCCCTCCAGCACCATGGCCCGGGGTGTGAAGGCCAGGCACCCTTTCAGTGACATTACCCGGGGTGTGAGGGCCGGGCACCCCTCCAGCACCATGGCCTAAGGAGGGCCGGGCACCCCTTCAGTGTCATGACCAGGGTGTGTCACGGACTGACACCCCTCCAGCACCATGGCCCGTGGTGTGAGGGCCGGGCACCCTTTCAGTGCCATGATTCGGGGTGTGATGGCCGGGCACCCCTTCAGCTCCATGACCCGGTATGTTTGGGCCGGGCACCCCTCCAGCACCATGGCCCGGGGTGTGAGGCCCGTGCACCCCTCCAGCACCATGGCCCGGGGTGTAAGGGACGGGCACCCCTTCAGTGTCAAGAACCGGGGTGTCAGGGCCGGACACCCCTCCAGCACTATGGCCCGGGGTGTGACGGCCGGGCACCGCTTCAGTGCCATGACCCGAGGTGTGAGGGCTGGGCACCCCTTCAGTGCCATGAGCCGGGTTGTGAGGGCCGGGCACGCCTTTAGTGCCATGAAACGGGGTGTGAGGGGCCGGGCACCCCTACAGAGCTATGAACTGGGGTGTGAGGGCCGGGCACCCCTTCACATGACACGGGGTGTGAGGGCCGGGCACCTTTTCAGTGCCATGACCTGGGGTGTGAGGGCCGGGCTCGATTTCAGTGACATGAATCGGGGTGTAAGCGCCGGGCACCCCTCCAGCACCATGACCCGGGGTATGAGGGCCGGGCACCCCTTCAGTGCTATCACCCGGGGAGTGAGGGCCTGGCACCCTTTCAGTGACATGACCCGGGGTGTGAGGGCCGGGCACCACTTCAATGACATGACACTGAGTGTGTGGGCCGGGCACCCTTTCAGTGCCATGACCCCGTGTGTGAGGGCTGGTCACTCCTTCAGTGCCATGACCCGGGGTGTGAGGGCTGGGCACCCCTTCAGCCCCATGACCCGGGGTGTGACGGCAGGGCACCGCATCAGTGCCATGACCCGGGGTGTGAGGGCCGGGCACCCCTTCAGTGACATGACCCGAGGCGTCAGGGCAGGGACCCCCTTCAGTGCCATGAGCCGGGGTGTGAGGGCCGGGCACCCCTCTAGTGCCATGAAACGGGGTGTGAGGGCCGGGCACCCCTACAGAGCTATGAACCGTTGTGTGAGGGCCGCGCACCCCTTCACATGACACGGGTGTGAGGGACGGGCACCCTTTTAGTGCCATGAATCGGGGTGTGATGGCCGGGCAGCCCTTCAGCTCCATGACCCGTGGTGTGAGGCCGGGCACTATTCAGTGCCATGAAATGCGGTGTGTTCAGTGTGAATCGGGCCACTTTAGCACTGACCTGCCGGGCCTGATTTCAGTGCTACGGGCCGGGCACCACTTTAGGTACATGACCAGGGGAGTGAGGGCCGGGTAAACCTTCAGTGCCATGGCCACGGGTGTGAGGCACCCCTCCAGCACCATGACCTGGGGAATGAGGGCCGAGCACCCCGTCAGTGCTCTGACCCGGGGTGTGAGGTCCGGGCACATTTTCACTGACATGACCCGGGGTGTGAGGGGCAGGCACCCCTTCAATGACATGACCCGGGGTGTGTGGGCGGGGCACCTTTTCAGTGCTATGACCCGGGCTGTGAGGGCCGGTCACTCCTTCAGTGCCATGACCCGGGGTGTGAGGGCCGGGCACCCCTTCAGTCCCATGACCCGGGGTGTGAGGCCCGGGCACTCGTTTAGGTCTATGACCAGGGGTGTGAGGGCCGGGCACTCGTTTAGGTCTATGACAACAGGTGTGAGGGCCGGGCACACCTTCAGTGCCATGGCCAGGGGTGTGACGGCCGGACACTGCTTCAGTGCCATGACCCGGGGTGTGAGGGCTGAGCATCCCTTCAGTGACATGAAACGAGGTGTGAGGGCCGGGCACCCCTACAGAGCTATGAACCGGGGTGTGAAGGCCGTGAACCCCATCACATGACACGGGGTGTGAGGGCCTGGCACCTTTTCAGTGCCATGACCCAGGGTGTGAGAGCCGGGCACCCTTTCAGTGCCATGAATCGGGGTGTGATGTCCCGGCACCCCTTCTGCTCCATGACCCGGTATGTGAGGGCAGGGCACCCCTCCAGCACCATAGCCCAGGGTGTGAGGACCGGGCACCCCTTCAGCACCATGGCCCGGGGTGTGACGGCCGGGCACCGCTTCAGTGCCATGACCCGGGGTGTGAGGGCCGGGCACCCCTTCAGTGCCATGAGTCGGGGTGTAGGGCCGGGCACCACTTTAGGTACATGACCAGGGGTGTGAGGGCCGGGCAAACCTTCAGTGCCATGGCCACGGGTGTGAGGGCCCGGCACTTCATCAGTGCCATGACCCGGGATGTGAGGGCTGGGTACCCCTTCAGTGACATGACCCGGAGTGTGAGGGCCTGGCACCCCTTTAGTGACATGACCCGGGGTGTGAGGGCCGGGCACCCTTTCAGCACCATGACCCTGGGTGTGAGGGCCGGGCACCCCTTCAGCACCACGACCCGGTGTGTGAGGGCCGGGCACCCTTTGGTTCATGAACATGGGGTGTGAGGCTGGAAGGCACCCCTTCAGTGACATGAACCGGGATGTGAGGCCAGGCACCCCTTCCAGTGACATGACCCGGAGTGTGAGGCCTGGCACGATTTATGACCCGGGGTGTGAGGGCCGGGCACCCTATCAGCACCATGACCCTGGGTGTGAGGGCCGGGCACCCCTTCAGCACCATGACCCGGTGTGTGAGGGACGGGCACCCCTTCAGTTCCATGAACCGGGGTGTGAGGGCCGGGCACCCCTTCAGTGACATGAACCGGGGTGTGAAGGCCGGGCACCCTTTCAGTGCCATGAAACGGGGTGTAAAGGCCAGGCACACCTCCAGCACCATGTCCCGGGGTATGAGGGCCGGGCACCCCTTCAGTGCGATGTCCCTGGGTGTGAGGGCCGGGCACCCTTTCAGTGACATGAACCGGGGTGTGAGGGCCAGGCACCCCTTCAATGACATGACCCGTAGTGGATTGGCCGGGCACCCTTTCAGTGCCATGACCCGGGGTGTGAGGGCCGGTCACTCCTTCAGTGCCATGACCCGGGGTGTGAGGGCCTGGCACCCCTTCAGCCCCCTGACCCGGGCTGTGAGGGCCGGGCACCCATTTAGGTCTATGACCAGGGGTGTGAGTGCCGGGAACCCCTTCAGTGACATGAACCGGGGCGTCAGGGCCGGGCACCCCTTCAGTGCTATGAGCCGGGGTGTGAGGGCCGCACCCTACTGTGCTGGGTGAACCGGGTGAGGGCTGCACCTTTCAGTGCCATGAATCGGGTGTGAGGGCCGGGCACCCCTTCAGCACCATGACCCGGGGTGAGGGCTGGGCACCAATCCAGTACCATGGCCCGGCGTGTGAGGGCCGGACAACCCTTCAGTGACATGACCCGGGTGTGACGGCCGTGCACCCCTTCAGTGACATGACCCGGGCGTGTGGGGCTGGCACTTTCAGTGCCATGACCCGGGGTGTGAGGCCCGTCACTCCTTCAGTGCCATACCCGAAGTGTGAAGCCTGGCACCCCTTTACCCCATGACCCGAGTGTGAGGTCGCCACCCGTTTAGGTCAATAACCAGGTCTGTGAGGCCGGGCATACCTTCAGTGCCATGACCCGGGGTGTGAGGGCCGGGCACCCCTTCAGTGACATGACCCGGTGTGAGGGCCGGGCACCCTCCAGCACCATGACCCGGCGTGAGGCCGGGCACCCTACAGTGGCTGGGAACTGGTGGAGGGCCGGGCACCTTTCAGTGCCATGAATCGGGGTGTGAGGGACGGGCACCCCTTCAGCACCATGACCCGGGGTGTGAGGGCTGGGCACCCTTCAGTGACATGACCCGGGTGTGACGGCGTGCACCTTCAGTGACATGACCTGGGAGGCCGGGCACCCCATCAGCACGACCCGGGGTGTGAGGGCCGGGCACCACTTGGGTGTGAGGCCAGGCACCCCTTCAGTGCCATGACCTGAGGAGAGCTTGGCACCCCTTCAGTGACATGACCCGGGGAGGGCCGGCACACATCCAGCACCAAGGCCTGGGGTGTGAGGGCCGGGCACCCCTTCAGTGTCATGACCCGTGTGTCAGGGCCTGACACCCCTCCAGCACTATGGCCCGGGTGAGAGGCCGGCACCCTGCAGTGCCATGAATCGGGGTGTGAGGGCCGGGCACAACTTAGGTACATGACCAGGGGTGTGAGGGCCGGGCAAAGCTCAGTGCCATGGCCAGGGTGTGAGGGCCGGGCCATGAGTGCCATGACGAGGGGTGTGAGGGCCGGGCACTTTGGTCCATGACCCGGGTGTCATGGCCGTGCACTCCATCAGTGACATGACCCGATGGAGGCCGGGCACCTGTTTAGTGACATGAGCCGGGGTGTGAAGGCTAGGCACCCTTCAGTGCCATGACCCGGGGTGTGAGGGCTGGCACCCCTTTAGTGACATGACCCGGGTGTGGAGGGCCGGGCACCAATCCAGCACTGTGGCCCGGGTGTGAGGAAGGACACCCCTTCAGTGATATGACCCGGGGTGGAGGGCTGGGCACCCTCAAGCACCATGGCCTGGGGTGTGAGGGCTGGCACCCTTCAGTGTCATGACCCGGAGCGTCAGGGCCTGACAACCCTCCAGCACCATGGCCCGGAGTGGATTGCCGGGCACCTCCAGCACCATGACCCGGCGTGTGAGTGCCGGGCACCCCTACAGTGCGCGAACCGGTGTGAGGGCCGGGCACCCTTTCAGTGCCATGAATCGGTGTGAGGCTGGGCCCTTCAGTGACATGACCCGGGGTGACGGCTGGCACCCTTCAGTGACATGACCCGGGGTGTGAGGGTCGGGCACCCCATCAGCACCACGACCCGGTGGAGGCTGCACCCCTTCAGTGACATGACCCGGGTGTGAGGGCGGGCACCAATCCAGCACCGTGGCCTGGGGGGAGCTGAAGGACACCCCTTCAGTGACATGACCCGGGGTGAGGGCCGGGCAACCTCCAGCACCATGGCCTGGGGTGTGAGGGCCGGGCACCCCTTCAGTATCATGACCCGATGCGTCAGCGCCTGACAACCCTCCAGCACCATGGCCCGGAGGTGTGAGGCCGGCACCTTTCAGTGCCATATCGGGGTGTGTGAGGGCCGGGCAAAGCTTCAGTGCCATGGCCAGGGGTGAATGCCGGGCACCTCATCAGTGCCATGACCCGGGGTATGAGGGCCGGCACCCCTAGTGCTATGACCCGGGGTGTGAGGGCCGGGCACCACTTTAGGTACATGACCAGGGGTGTGGGGCCGGGCAAAGCTTCAGTGTCATGGCGAGGGGTGGAGGGCCGGGCAAAGCTTCAGTGCCATGGCCAGGGGTGTGAATGCCGGGCACCTCATCAGTGCCATGACCCGGGGTATGAGGTCGGGCACCCCTTAGTGCTATGACCGGGGTGTGAGGGCCGGGCACCACTTTAGCTACATGACCAGGGGTTTGAGGGCCGGGCAAAGCTTCAGTGTCATGGCCAGGGGTGTGGCGCCGGGCAAAGCTTCAGTGACATGGCCAGGGCGTGAATGCCGGCGCTCATCAGTGTCATGACCCGGATGTGTCAGGGCCTGACACCCCTCCAGCACTATGGCCCGGGTGTGAGTTGGGCACCCCTTCAGTGACATTACCCGGGGTGTGAGAGCCGGGCACCTTTTCAGGGACATGACCCGGGGTGTGAGGCCGGGCACCTCCAGCACCATGACCCGGGTGTGAGGGCCGGGCACCTTTAGTGTCATGACCCGGATATGTCAGGGCCTGACACCCTCCAGCACCATGGCCGGAGTGAATGCGGGCACCCTCCAGCACCATGACCCGGGGTGTGAGGCCGAGCATCCCTTCAGTGACATGAAACGAGGTGTGAGGCGGGCACCCCTAGAGCTATGAACCGGGGTGTGAGCCGTGAACCCCTTCACATGACACGGGGTGTAGGGCCTGGCAACTTTAGTGCCATGACCCAGGGTGTGAGCCGGGCACCCTAGTGCCATGAATCGTGGTGTGATGTCGGGCACCCCTTCTGCTCCATGACCCGGTATGTGAGGGCCGGGCACCTCCAGCACCATGGCCGGAGCGTGATTGCCGGGCACCCCTCCAGGACCATGACCCGGCGTGTGAGTGCCGGGCACCCCTCCAGCACCATGGCCCGGAGCGTGATTGCCGGGCACCCCTCAAGGACCATGACCCGGCGTGTGAGGGCCGGGCACTCTTTCAGTGCCATGAATCGGGGTGTGAGGGCCGGGCACCCTTTTACATGACCTGGGTTGTAGGGCCGGGGACCTTCAGCACCATGACCCGTGGTGTGGGGCTAGGCACCCCTTCAGTGCCATGACGTGGATTGTGAAAGCTGGGCACCCCTTCAGTGACGTGACCTGGGGTGTGAGGCCAGGCACCCTCTCAGTGACATGACCCGGGGTGTGAGGGCAGGGCACCTCCAGCACCATGACCCGGGGTGTGAGGCGGGCACCCCTTCAGTGCCATGACCCGGGCTGTGAGGCCAGGCCTCAGTGTCACAGGGAGTGAGGGCGGGCACCTTTCAGTGCCATGAAACAGGGTGTGATGGCCGGGCACCAATCCAGCACCATGGCCCGGGGTGTCAGAACCAGACACCCCTTCAGCACCATGACCCGGGGTGTGAGGCCAGGCACCCCTTCAGTGCCATGACCCGGAGTGTGAGCTGGGCACCTCCAGCACCATGACTGGGTGTGAGGCCGGGCACCCCTTTAGTGCCATGACCCGGGGTGTGAGGCGGGCACCCTTCAGTGACATGACCCGGGGTGTGAGGGCCGGGCACCCCCAGTGCCATGATCCGGGGTGTGAGAGCTGGGCACCCTTAGTGAAGACCAGGGTGTGAGGCGGGCACCCTTTCAGTGACATGACCCGGGGTGTGAGGGCCGGGCACCTCCAGCACCATGACCCGGGGTGTAGGGGCCAGGCACCCCTTCAGTACTATGACCCGGGTGTGAGGGCCGGGCACTCCTTCAGTGTCACGAATCAGGGTGTGAGGGCCGGGCACCCTTTCAGTGCATGAGGAAGTCTGCGAACGGGGTGTAGGGCTGGGCACCTTTCTCAATGCTATGAATCAGGGTGAGGCCGGGCACCCTTCAGCACTATGACCAGGGTGTGATTGCTGGCACTAATCGAGCACCATGGCCCGGGGTGTGACGGCCGGGCACCGCTTCAGTGCCATGACCCGAGTTGTGAGGGCCGGGCACCCCTTCTGTGCCATGAGCCGGGTTGTGAGGGCCGGGCACGCCTTTAGTGCTATGAAACGGGGTGTGAGGGGCGGGCACCCTTTCAGTGACATGACCTGGGGTGTGAAGGCCGGGCACCCCTCCAGCACCATGACCCTGGGTATGAGGGCCGGGCACCACTTTAGGTACATGACCAGGGGTGTGAGGGCCGGGCAAACCTTCAGTGCCATGACCCGGGGTGTGAGGGCCGGGCACCCCTTTAGAGCTATGACCCGGGGTGTGATTGCCGGGCACCACTTTAGGTACATGACCAGGGGTGTGAGGGCCGGGCAAACCTTCAGTGCCATGACCCGGGGTGTAAGCGCCGGGCACCACTTCAGTGCCATGACCCGGGGTGTGAGGGCCGGGCACCACTACAGTGACATGACCCGGGGTGTGAGGGCCTGGAAGCCCTTTAGTGCCATGACCCGGGGTGTGAGGGCTGGGCACCCCTTCAGTGACATGACCAAAGGTGTGAGGACCGGGCACCCGTTCAGTGCCATGAATCGGGGTGTGATGTCCGGGCACCCCTCCAGCACCATGGCCCGGGGTGTGAGGGCCGGGCACCCTTTCAGTGACATTACCCGGGGTGTGAGGGCCGGGCACCCCTCCAGCACCATGGCCTAAGGAGGGCCGGGCACCCCTTCAGTGTCATGACCAGGGTGTGTCAGGGCCTGACACCCCTCCAGCACCATGGCCCGTGGTGTGAGGGCCGGGCACCCTTTCACTACCATGATTCGGGGTGTCATGGCCGGGCACCCCTTCAGCTCCATGACCCGGTATGTTTGGGCCGGGCACCCCTCCAGCACCATGGCCCGGGGTGTGAGGCCCGGGCACCCCTCCAGCACCATGGCCCGGGGTGTAAGGGACGGGCACCCCTTCAGTGTCAAGAACCGGGGTGTCAGGGCCGGACACCCCTCCAGCACCATGGCCCGGGGTGTGACGGCCGGGCACCGCTTCAGTGGTATGACCCGGAGGTGAGGAACGGCACCCTTCACTACCATGAGCCGGGGGTGAGGCCGGCACGCCTTTAGTTCCATGAAAACGGGGTGTGAGGCTGGGCACCCCTTCAGTGACATGACCCGGGTGTGAGGCCGGGCACCCTTTCCAGTGACATGACCCGGGTGTGAGGCGGGCACCCCTCAGCACCATGACCCGGGGTGGAGGGCGGGCACCCCAGTACTATGACCCGGGGTGTTAGGGCGGGCACTCCTTCAGTGACACGAATCAGGGTGTGAGGGCCGGGCACCCTTTCAGCGCCATGAAATGGGGTGTGAGGGCGGGCACCCCTGATGCTGCGAACCGGGGTGTGGGCCGGGCACCCTTTCAACGCCATGAATCGGGGTGTGAGGGCCGGGCACCTTAGCACATGACCCGTGGTGTGAGTGCGGGCACAATCGAGCACCATGACCCGGGGTGTGAGGGCCGGGCAACCCTTCAGTGACATGACCCGAGGCGTCAGGGCAGGGTGCCCCTTCAGTGCCATGAGCCGGGGTGTGAGGGCCGGGCAGCCCTCTAATGCCATGAAACGGGGTGTGAGGGCCGGGCACCCCTACAGAGCTATGAACCGGGGTGTGAGGGCCGCGCACCCCTTCACATGACACGGGTGTGAGGGACGGGCACCCTTTCAGTGCCATGAATCGGGGTGTGATGGCCGGCCTTCCCTTCAGCTCAATGACCCGTGGTGTGAGAGCTGGGCACCCCTCCAGCACCATGACTTGGGGTGTGAGGGCGGGGCACCCCTTTAGTGCCATGACCCGGGGTGTGAGGGCCGGCCACCCCTTCAGTGACATGACCCGGGGTGTGAGGGCCGGGCACCCCTCCAGTGCCATGACCCGGAGTGTGAGCTGGCCACCCCTTCAGTAACATGACCGGGGTGAGGGCCAGGCACCTTTCAGTGACATGACCGGGAGTGTGAGGCAGGCACCTCCAGCACCATGACCTGGGGTGTGACGGCCGGGCACCCCTTCAGTGACATGACCCGGGGTGTGAGGGCCAGGCACCCCTTCAGTGCCATGACCCGGGGTGTGAGGGCCGGGCACCCCTACAGTGCTGCGAACCGGGGTGTGAGGGCCGGGCACCCTTTCAATGCTATGAATCAGGGTGTGAGGGCCGGGCACCCCTTCAGCACCATGACCCGTGGTGTGAGTGCCGGGCACCCCTTCAGTGCCATGACGTGGATTGTGAAAGCTGGGCACCCCTTCAGTGACGTGACCCGGGGTGTGAGGGCCGGACACCCCTTCAGTGCCATGACCCGGGCTGTGAGGGTCGGGCACCATTTCAGTGTCACGAATCGGGGAGTGAGGGCCGGGCACCTTTCAGTGCCATGAAACAGGGTGTGATGGCCGGGCACCAATCCAGCACCATGGCCCGGGGTGTGAGGGCCGGACACCCCTTCAGCACCATGACCCGGGGTGTGAGGGCCAGGCACCCCTTCAGTGCCATGACCCGGAGTGTGAGAGCTGGGCACCCCTCCAGCACCATGACTTGGGGTGTGAGGGCCGGGCACCCCTTTAGTGCCATGACCCGGGGTGTGAGCGCCGGGCACCCCTTCAGTGACATGACCCGAGGTGTGAGGGCCGGGCACCCCTCCAGTGCCATGACCCGGGTGTGAGAGCTGGGCACCCCTTCAGTGACATGACCCAGGGTGTGAGGCCGGGCACCCTTTCAGTGACATGACCCGGGTTGTGAGGCCGGGCACCCCTCCAACACCATGACCCAGGGGTGTGAGGGCCGGTCACCCTTTCAGTACTATGACCCAGGGGTGTGAGGCCAGGCACTCCTTCAGTGTCACGATCAGGGGTGAGGGCCGGGCACCCTTTCAGTGCCATGAAATGGGGTGTGAGGGCCGGGCACCCCTACAGTGCTGCGAACCGGGGTGTGAGGGCCGGGCACCCTTTCAATGCCATGAATCGGGGTGTGAGGGCCGGGCACCCCTTCAGCACCATGACCCGTGGTATGAGTGCCGGGCACCAATCGAGCACCATGGCCCGGGATGTGAGGGCCGGACACCCTTTCAGTGACATGACCTGGGGTGTGACGGCCGGGCACCCTTTCAGTGACATGACCCGGGGTGTGAGGGCCGGGCACCCCTCCAGCACCATGACCCGGGGTATGAGGGTCGGGCACCCCTTCAGTGACATGACCCGGGGTGTGAGGGCCGGGCACCCTTTCAGTGACATGACCCGGGATGTGAAGGCCGGGCACCCCTCCAGCACCATGACCCGGGGTATGAGGGCCGGGCACCCCTTTAGTGCTATGACCCGGGGTGTGATTGCCGGGCACCACTTTAGGTACATGACCAGGGGTGTGAGGGCCGGACAAACCTTCAGTGCCATGACCTGGGGTGTGAGGGCCGGGCACCCCTTCAGTGACATGACCCGGGGTGTGTGAGGAATGGGCAGCCCTTAGTGACATGACCATGGGTGTGAGGGCTGGGCACCCTTTACACTATGACCTGGGGTGTGAGCTGGCTCCTCAGTGCCATGACCCGGGGTGTAAGGCCTGGGCACCCCTTCAGTGACATGACCAAAGGTGTGAGGACCGGGCACCCGTTCAGTGCCATGAATCGGGGTGTGATGTCCGGCCACCCCTTCATCTCCATGACCCGGTATGTGAGGGCCGGGCACCCTTCCAGCACCATGGCCCGGGGTGTGAGGGCCGGGCACCCTTTCAGTGACATTACCCTGGGTGTGAGGGCCGGGCACCCCTAGAGCACCATGGCCTAAGGAGGGCCGGGCACCCCTTCAGTGTCATGACCAGGGTGTGTCAGGGCCTGACACCCCTCCAGCACCATGGCCCGTGGTGTGAGGGCCGGGCACCCTTTCAGTGCCATGATTCGGGGTGTGATGGCCGGGCACCCCTTCAGCTCCATGACCCGGTATGTTTGGGCCGGGCACCCCTCCAGCACCATGGCCCGGGGTGTGAGGCCCGGGCACCCCTCCAGCACCATGGCCCGGGGTGTAAGGGACGGGCACCCCTTCAGTGCCAAGAACCGGGGTGTGAGGGCCGGACACCCCTCCAGCACCATGGCCCGGGGTGTGACGGCCGAGCACCGCTTCAGTGCCATGACCCGAGGTGTGAGGGCCGGGCACCCCTTCAGTGCCATGAGCCGGGTTGTGAGGGCCGGGCACGTCTTTAGTGCCATGAAACGTGGTGTGAGGGGCCGGGCACCCCTCCAGAGCTATGAACCGGGGTGTGAGGGCCGGGCACCCTACAGAGCTATGAACCGGGGTGAAGGCCGTGAACCCCTTCACATGACACGGGTGTGAGGGCCTGGCACCTTTTCAGTGCCATGACCCAGGGTGTGAGAGCCGGGCACCCTTTCAGTGCCATGAATTGGGGTGACGGGCACCCTTCTGCTCCATGACCCGGTATGTGAGGGCCGGGCACCCCTCCAGCAACATAGCCCAGGGTGTGAGACCGGCGCACCCCTTCTTCACCATGGCCCGGGTGTGACGGCCGGGCACCGCTTCAGTGCCATGACCCGGGGTGTGAGGGCCGGCATCCCTTCAGTGCCATGAGTCGGGGTGTGAGGGCCTGGCACCCTTTCAGTGCCATAAATCGGGGTGTAGGGCCGGGCACCACTTTAGATACATGACCGGGGTGTGAGGGCCGGGCAAGCCTTCAGTGCCATGGCCACGGGTGTGAGGGCCGGGCACCTCATCAGTGCCATGACCCGGGATGTCAGGCCGGGTACCCTTTAGTGACATGACCCGAGTGTGAGGGCCTGGCACCCTTTAGTGACATGAACCGGGGTGTGAGGGCCGGGCACCCTCAGCACCATGACCCTGGTGTGAGGGCCGGCACCCCTTCAGCACCATGACCCGTGTGTGAGGGCTGGCACCCTTCAGTTCCATGAACCGGGGTGTGAGGCCGGGCACCCTCCAGCACCATGGCCCGGGTGTGAGGCCGGGCACGCTTCAGTGCCATGACCCGGGTGTGAGGGCCGGGCACCCTTAGTGACATGACCCGGGAGGCGGGCTGGGCCCCTTCAGTGCCATGAGCGGGGTGTGAGGGCCGGGCACCCCCTAGTGCCATGAAACGGGGGAGGAGGGAAGGGCACCCCTCAGAGCTATGAACCGGGGTGTGGGGGCGCACCCTTCACATGACACGGGTGTGAGGGACGGCACCCTTCAGTGTCATGAATCGGGTGTGATGGCCGGGCAGCCCTTCAACTCCATGACCCGTGGTGTGAGGACCGGGAACCGCTTCAACCCCATGACCCGGGTAGTGAGGGCGGGCACCCCTTTAGTCCAAGACCCGGGGTGTGAGGGCCGTGCACCCCTTCAGTGACATGACCCGGGGTGTGAGTGCCGGGCACTATTTCAGCGAAATTGGGTGTGTGAAGGCCGGGCAACCCTACAGTGCTGTGAACCGGGGTGTGAGGGGGACCCTTCAGTGCCATGAATCAGGTGGAGACTGCACCCTTCAGTACCATGACCGTGTGAGGGCCGGCCTCGATTCAGTGCCATGAATCGGGTTTGTGAGGGCCACCCTCCAGCACCATGACCTGCGGTATGAGGGCGGGCACCCCTTCAGTGCTATGACCCGGGGTGTGAGGGCCGCACATTTCACTGACATGACCCGGGGTGTGGGCCGGGCCCCTTTCAGTGCTATGACCCGGGGTGTGAGGCCGGGCACCTCAGTGCCATGAATCGGGGTGTGAGGCCGGGCACCCTTCAGCACCATGACCCGGGGTGTGAGGGCCGGGCTCGATTTCAGTGCCATGAATCGGGTGTGAGGCCGGGCACCTCCAGCACCATGACCTGGGGTATGAGGGTTACACCCCTTCAGTGCTATGACCGGGGCGTGAGGGCCGGGCACATTTTCACTGACATGACCCGGGGTGAGGGCTGGGCACCCTTCAATGACATGACCCGGGTGTGTGGGCTGGGCACCCTTTCAGTGCTATGACCCGAGGTTTGAGGCCGTCACTCCTTCAGTGCCATGAAACGGGGCGTGAGGGCCGGGCACCCTTCAGTCCCATGACCCGGGTGTGAGGGCAAGGCACCCCTTCAATGACTTGACCCGGCGTGTGTGGGCCGGGCACCCTTTCACTGCCATGACCCGGGGTGTGAGGCCCGGTCACTCCTTCAGTGCCATACCCGAGGTGTGAAGGCCGGGCACCCCTTCAGCCCCATGACCCGAGGTGTGAGGGTCGGCCACCCGTTTAGGTCTATAACCAGGTCTGTGAGGCCGGCATACCTTCAGTGCCATGGCCAGAGGTGTGACGGCCGGGCACTGCTTCAGTGCCATGACCCGGGTGAGAGGGCCGGGCACCCCTTCAGTGACATGACCCGGGGCGTCAGTGCCAGGTACCTTCAGTGCCATTAGCCAGGGTGTGAGGTCCGGGCACCCTTCAGTGCCATGAAACGGTGTGTGAAGGCCGGGCACCCCAACAGAGCTATGAACCGGGGTGTGAGGGCCGGAGCCCTTCACATGACACGGCGTGTGAGGGCCGGCACCTTTCAGTGCCATGATCCAGGGTGTGAGGGCGGGCACCCGATCAGTGCCATGATCCGGGGTGTGATGGCCGGGCACCCTTCAGCTCCATGACGGGGTATGTGAGGGCCGGGCACCCCTCTCAGCACCATGGCCCGGGGTCAAGGGACGGGCATCCTTCAGTGTCAAGAACCGGGGTGTCAGGGCGGACACCCCTCCAGCACCATGGCCTGGGGTGTGACGGCCGGCACCGCCAGTGCCATGACCCGAGGTGAGGGCCGGGCACCCCTTCAGTGGCGAGCCGGGGTGTGAGGGCCAGGCACCCTTTAGTGCCATGAAATGTGAGGCCGGCACCTACAGAGCTATGAACCGGGTATGAGGGCCGGGCACCCTTCACATGACACGGGGTGTGAGGGCCGGGCACCCTCCAGCACCATGAACCGGGTTATGAGGGCTGGCACTGGTGGGCCGGGCACCCTTTCAGTGCCATGACCCGGTGTGTGAGGGTAGGTCACTCCTTCAGTGGCATGACCCGGGGTGTGAGGGCTGGGCACCCCTTCAGCCCCATGACCCGGGGTGTGAGGGCCGGGAGCCCCTTCAGCTCCATGACCCGTGGTGTGAGGGCCGTGCATACCTTCAGTGCCATGGCCAGGGGTGTGACGGCCGGGTACCGCTTCAGTGCCATGACCCGGGGTGTGAGGGCCTAGCACCCCTTCAGTGACATGACCCGAGGTGTCAGGGCAGGGCCCCCCTTCAGTGCCATGAATCGGGGTGTGATGGCTGGGCAGCCCTTCAGCTCCATGACCCGTGGTGTGAGGACCGGGAACCGCTTCAACCCCATGACCTGGGTAGTGAGGGCCGGGCACCCATTTAGGTCCATGACCATGGGTGTGAGGGCCGTGCACCCCTTCAGTGACATGACCCGGGGTGTGAGTGGCGGGCACTATTTCAGTGCCATGAAATGGGGTGTGAACGCCGGGCAACCCTACAGTGCTGTGAACCGGGGTGTGAGGCCCGGGCACCGCTTCAGTGCCATGACCCGGGGTGTGAGGGCCGGGCACCCCTTCAGTGACATGACCGGAGGTGTCAGGGTAGGGCCCCCCTTCAGTGCCATGAGCCGGGGTGTGAGGGCCGGGCACCCCTCTAGTGCCATGAAACGGGGTGTGAGGGCCGGGCACCCCTACAGAGCTATGAACCGGGGTGTGAGGGCCGCGCACCCCTTCAGTGACATGACCCGGGGTGTGAGTGCCGGGCACTATTTCAGTGCCATGAAATTGGGTGTGAAGGCCGGGCAACCCTACAGTGCTGTGAACCGGGGTGTGAGGGCCGGGCACCTCTTCAGTGCCATGAATCAGGGTGTGAGGGCCGTGCACCCCTTCAGCACCATGACCCTGGGTGTGAAGGCCGGGCTCGATTTAAGTGCCATGAATCGGGGTTTGTGAGGGCTGGCACCCTCCAGCACCATGCGCGACTCAAGTGTATGAGGGCTTAGCACCCTTCAGTGCTGGGCGACCCGGGGTGTGAGGGTTGGGCACATTTTCACTGACATGTCCCGGGGTGTGTGGGCCGGGCCCCCTTTCAGTGCTATGACCCGGGGTGTGAGGGCCGGGCACCCCTTCAGTGCCATGAATCGGGGTGTGAGGGCCGGGCACCCCTTCAGCACCATGACCCGGGGTGTGAGGGCCGGGCTCGATTTCAGTGCCATGAATCGGGGTGTGAGGGCCGGGCACCCCTCCAGCACCATGACCTGGGGTATGAGGCCCAAGCACCCCTTCAGTGCTATGACCTGGGGCGTGAGGGCTGGGCTTATTTTCACTGACATGACCCGGGGTGTGAGGGCCGGGCACCCCGTCAATGACATTACCCGGGGTGTGTGGGCCGGGCACCCTTTCAGTGCTATGACCCGAGGTTTGAGGGCCGGTCACTCCTTCAGTGCCATGAACCGGGGTGTGAGGGCCGGGCACCCCTTCAGTCCCATGACCCGGGGTGTGAGGGCAAGGCACCCCTTCAATGACATGACCCGGCGTGTGTGGGCCGGGCACCCTTTCAGTGCCATGACCCGGGGTGTGAGGCCCGGTCACTCCTTCAGTGCCATACCCGAGGTGAGAAGTCCGGGCACCCCTTCAGCCCCATGACCCGAGGTGTGAGGGTCGGCCACCCGTTTAGGTCTATAACCAGGTCTGTGAGGGCCGGGCATACCTTCAGTGCCATGGCCAGGGGTGAGAGAGCCGGGCACCCCTTCAGTGACATGACCCGGGGCGTCAGTGCCAGGCACCCCTTCAGTGCCATTAGCCGGGGTGTGAGGTCCGGGCACCCCTTCAATGCCATGAAACGGTGTGTGAAGGCCGGGCCCCCCAACAGAGCTATGAACCGGGGTGTGATGGCCGGGCACCCCTTCACATGACACGGGGTGTGAGGGCCGGGCACCTTTTCAGTGCCATGACCTGGGGTGTGAGGGCCGGGCTCGATTTCAGTGACATGAATCGGGGTGTAAGCGCCGGGCACCCCTCCAGCACCATGACCCGGGGTATGAGGGCCGGGCACCCCTTCAGTGCTATCACCCGGGGAGTGAGGGCCTGGCACCCTTTCAGTGACATGACCCGGGGTGTGAGGGCCGGGAACCCCTTCAGCCCCATGACCCGTGGTGTGAGGGCCGTGCATACCTTCAGTGCCATGGCCAGGGGTGTGACGGCCGGGCACCGCTTCAGTGCCATGACCTGGGGAGTGAGGGCCGGCACCCCTTCAGTGACATGACCCTAGGTGTCAGCGCAGGGCCCCCTTCAGTGCCATGAGCCGGGGTGTGAAGGCCAGGCACCCCTCTAGTGCCATGAAAAGGGGTGTTAGGGCCGGGGCCTCCCTACAGAGCTATGAACCGGGGTGTGAGGGCCGGGCACCCCTTCAGTGACATGACCCTAGGTGTCAGCGTAGGGCCCCCCTTCAGTGCCATGAGCCGGGGTGTGAGGGCCAGGCACCCCTCTAGTGCCATGAAAAGGGGTGTTAGGGCCGGGGCCCCCTACAGAGCTATGAACCGGGGTGTGAGGGCCGCGCACCCCTTCACATGACACGGGTGTGAGGGCCGGGCACCCTTTCAGTGCCATGAATCGGGGTGTGATGGCCGGGCAGCCTTTCAGCTCCATGACCTGTGGTGTGAGGACCGGGAACCGCTTCAACCCCATGACCCGGGTAGTGAGGGCCGGGCACCCCTTTAGGTCCATGACCCGGGGTGTGAGGGCCGTGCACCCCATTAGTGACATGACCCGGGTTGTGAGTGCCTGGCACTCGTTTAGGTCTATGACCAGGGGTGTGAGGGCCGGGCACTTGTTTTGGTCTATGACCACGGGTGTGAGGGCCGGGCACACCTTCAGTGCCATGGCCAGGGGTGTGACGGCCGGGCACCGCTTCAGTGCCATGACCCGGGGTGTGAGGGCCGAGCACCCCTTCAGTGACATGAAACGAGGTGTGATGGCCGGGCAGCCTTTCAGCTCCATGACCCGTGGTGTGAGGACCGGAACCGCTTCAACCCCATGACCGAGTAGTGAGGGCTGGGCACCCCTTTAGGTCCATGGGGGTGTGAGGGCCGCACCCCTTTAGTGACATGACCGGGGTGTGAGTGCCGGGCACTATTTCAGTGCCATGAAATGGGGTGTGAAGGCAGGGCAACCCTACAGTGCTGTGAACCGGGGTTTGAGGGCCGGGGACCCTTTCACATGACCCGGGGTGTGAGGGCCGCGAACCCCTTCAGTGCCATGAATCGGGGTGTGAGGGCCGGGCACCCCTTCAGCACCATGACCCGGGGTTTAAGGGCCGGGCTCGATTTCAGTGCCATGAATCGGGGTGAGAGGGCCGGGCACCCCTCCAGCACCATGACCTGGGGTATGAGGGCCGAGCACCCCTTCAGTGCCATAACCCGGGGTGTGAGGGCCGGGCACATTTTCACTGACATGACCCGGGGTGTGAGGGCCGGGCAACCCTTCAATGACATGACCCGGGGTGTGGGCCGGGCACCCTTTCAGTGCTATGACCCGGTAGGGTGTGTCATACGGAGGCGAATTTTTTTTTTTTGAGTTTGAAAAATCGGCCCATGGTATTAATGATGTAGTTCTATGTGCAGAATCATGTGATATCTTCAGATTTGAAAAGTTTTCATTTTTTGCTAGGTAAATTTTAACTTGAAATCTTATGAAAATTCAGGATTCCCACCCTTTTACCAACACCACTAAATAGCTTATTTAAAGGAAAGTAAATGTATCAGGTTAATTTATTAGGATGAAAATGATCCAGAATAGTGAAACGAATGATCTTGACACATTTATTAAATTTAATATTCCTTTAGAAAACAAAATCATCAAATACAAAAACCGGTTTTACTACTACGACCCGGTGTTGCTGCACACCATAGAGAACATGTCTTTCTTGCTTCTGTTTCTACTCATCACCTCCCTGCTGACCACCTGAGGTCGGATGTAGCCTTCCCTCCTCTCCTGGCTGTACACGTGACTGCTGACCTCGCTCACTTGCTGTACACAACGCTCTATACTCTGGGTGTGCGAGGGCCAGGCAGGGACATGCATGGGGTTGTCCAGGAAAGCTCTGACTTGAACATTGGTGAGGCTGCAGGTAAGAGGGGGCTCACTCCCAGCCTGGATGTTATCCAGATCTATGAGATCAGTGAGGGTCTTGGCACCTAGATTGACTTCAGGAGTCTTCCTGACCCTGAAGGAATCGTCACCAACTGATTCGTCATGCCCAGATCCTCCTCATAAGTCTCATATCCAAGATCTTTTTGACTGCCACTCTTCTCTCCTCCTCATCCTTACTGCAGAGCATTGTCTGCAGAACTGCCTCGGGATGAGCATACCAGGAAGATCTCCTCACAATCTGAACAACCTTCCTTGGCTGACTCCTCAGGAGCTCAAGCTGGAAGAGAACATGCCTCGGACCTTCGGAGAACGATGACTTGACCTTGGTGTTGAACCAATTTGGCAAGTAGACACTCACGATGAATTGGACAATAAGTCTCAGGTTGTGAAGCTGGTTCCCTTTCAGTTTATGATGAGCGACCCAAATTCTGCAGAACCTGAGAGCCGTTGTGAGCCACCTAGAATGTGAGACTGGACCTATCTGCAGGTAAGCAAGTCTATCAGGCATGACCCCAGTTTTGATGGCACTGCAAATCATGTAACCATAGTACTGGTCAGTACTCAGGTCGTCAATGACAGTATGTGCAAACCCAACGAGTGGAGGGCCAACTGCGATTTTTTCAAAGCTCGGATTTATTTCTAACTCAGTGGCAGAGTCCAGCATCTTGCCAAGAGGACCAGACCATCTGTTGTTTGAAAGAGTCTTGCCATCCAGCTCCTGGATCAGATGTCTGAGTGGCAACTCGTTGGTGTGGAGGTCACAAACAATCCAGACCAGCTTCCTCCCAATCTTCCGCTCTATCCACTGTATGACCCCCCTTGCCACCCTGTGTTCGTGTTGGTGCTGTCCCTTCCAATGGCCTGCAGGGTCTGGTCTACGTTCCTCTCTCTGAGCCAGTTCACAATGTTATCTGCCACTATCTCAGCTGGTTTCCTGATGTCATCTTTCTCTGGAGTGAAATGCCACAAATACTTCCCTCCTGGTTCACTGCAGCAGGAGTAGTGTTCCTCCTTCACCATGGCAGGGAACAACTTGTCAGAATCTCCAACTTTCATGAACACTTTAGTGTCATCCCTTCTCCCATCAAAGAACAAACAATTGATTCCATTTTCTCTTATCCCCTTATCAAACTCCTCTTCTAGGTTACTGACAAGTTTTCCTGAGCTCTCCTTACTTTGTTATGATCTATCACCAGGTGAACATCATCAGGTGTTATCAAACCACCGTCAGTCCAGGCAGCTGTTGCTATCTCTGCAGTTTCTCTGAGACCAGTGTGGTGTCGCATGCTGGCCAGAGCTATGCTCGGGATATCTTTCCTATTTCGAATCTTATGCCTGGAAGGTTTGGGATCATTATTTTCTGGGTTAGGTACAAAGTCACCATTTTCCTGGTCAGCACTCGGATCAGCCATGGGGAAGTCATTAAACTCTGAATCAGCTTGACTCCAATCATCGGCCTTTTTTACCTCACCCTGGGCCTTCTCAAGTCTCTTTTCCTCGGCAACTCCTCTTCTCTTCTGTCTCTCTGTGGCAGCCTCCTGTCTCTTGGACTCCGGAATATCTTGGCTAAAAATCATGAGAGCCCCTATACTGCCAGTCTTCTCTCTCTGTGCTTTGACAAATGCCAGTTCGATCACAGGAATCTTCAGTTCACGCTTGCAAATACAGGAGATGTGGGCCTCGGATTTACAGTCACGATCGCATCAAAACTCAGGACAGAGAACAATTGGGCACTTGCAAGTAATTATGTCAAATAACTGGTCCAGTTGCTTGGCAAAGCTGTCCTTAACTGCAAGTTTTCCTCTCCCAAAAGAGATATCTCTTGCCTTTTCCCAACTGGCTAGCAGTCTCTCACTAATCTTCTTCTGACTTGTTATGACTGGAGGCCAGACTGGGCGTTAGCCAGGTGTACTGTGCAGAGAGACAGCTTTTGGTCATATCACTGGCAATGTCTTTGTTTATTGTAAGTTCTTTGGTTCTTTTCACTGATTTGCCTGATTAAAACACCATCTATCTCCAAGCATCTCTCAATGTAAAACAACTCCGACTTCAGGAGCTCTCTCCCAGACCCAAGATAGTGACTGAGATGGCTGGATTTTGGTTCACCTCGTCTGGCACAAGCAGCCATCGCAAATATTATCAACTTATAAATGCATCAGAATCTGAAGTAGAAAAAATGTTGTTGAATTGGGTTGTTAAAGAATGAAGTCAGAAAGCAATGTTCACTATTTAATTGTAATGCACTAATGCAGCTGTACGTTAGATTTTCGATAAATTTCACGCTAAAATTTACCTAGCAAAAGGTTGCAAAATATTGAAACTGAAATTATTTTCTCTTTATATACACTAAAATTTACCAAAAAAGTGATGGGCCATTAGTTTTAGCTGGTCTTCCCTCCTATGACACACCCTAATGACCCGGGGTCTGAGGGCCGATCAGTCCTTCAGTGCCATGACCCGGGGTGTGAGGGCCGGGCACCCCTTCAGTGACATGACCCGGGGCGTCAGTGCCGGGCACCCCTTCAGTGCCATTAGCTGGGGTGTGAGGGCCGGGCACCCCTACAGAGCTATGAACCGGAGTGTGAGGGCGGCGCACCCATTCACATGACACGGGTGTGAGGGTCGGGCATCCTTTCAGTGCCATGAATCGGGGTTTGATGGCCGGGCAGCCCTTCAGCTCCATGACCCGTGGTGTGAGGACCGGAAACAGCTTCAACCCCATGACCCGGGTAGTGAGGGCCGGGCACCCCTTTAGGTCCATGACCCGGGGTGTGCGGGCCGTGCACCCCTTCAGTGACATGACCCGGGGTGTGAGTGCCGGGCACTATTTCAGTGCCATGAAATGGGGTGTCAAGGCCGGGCAACCCTACATTCCTGTGAACCGGGGTGTGAGGGCCGGGCACCCCTTCACATGACCCGGGGTGTGAGGGCCGGGCACCCCCTTCAGTGCCATGAATCAGGTGAGGCTGGGCACCCCTTCAGCACCCCTGACCCGGGTTTGAGGGACGGGCTGATTTCAGTGCCATGAATCGGGGTGATGTCCGAGCACCCCTGGCCCATGACCTGGTATGTGAGGGCCGGGCACCCCTCCAGCACCATAGCACAGGGTGTGAGGACCGGGCACCCCTCCAGCACCTTGGCCCTGGGTGTGACGGCCGGGATCCCCTTCAGTGCCATGAATCGGCGTGTGAGGGCCGGGCACCCTTTCAGTGCAATGAATCGGGGTGTGAGGTCCGGGCACCCCTTCAGCCCCATGACCCGAGGTGTGAGGGTCGGCCACCCGTTTTGGTCTATAACCAGGTCTGTGAGGGCCGGGCATACCTTCAGTGCCATGGCCAGGGGTGTGACGGCCGGGCACCGCTTCAGTGCCATGACCCGGGGTGAGAGGGCCGGTCACCCCTTCAGTGACATGACCCGGGGCGTCAGTGCCGGGCACCCCTTCAGTGCCATTAGCCGGGGTGTGAGGGCCGGGCACCCCTTCAGTGCCATGAAACGGGGTGTGAGGGCCGGGCACCCCAACAGAGCTATGAACCGGGGTGTGAGGGCCAGACGCCTTTTCACATGACACGGCGTGTGAGGGCCGGTCACCTTTTCAGTGCCATGATCCAGGGTGTGAGGGCCGGGCACCCGTTCAGTGCCATGATTCGGTGTGTGATGGCCGGGCACCCCTTCAGCTCCATGACCCGCTTTGAGGGCCGGGCCTGGATTGTGTGCCATGAATCGGGTGTGATGTCAGCAATCTTTTTCTGCTCCATGGACCCGGTAGCAGGAGGGCTGGCACCTCCAGCACCATAGCCCAGGGTGGAGGACTGGCACCCCTTCAGCAATTCATGGCCCGGGTGTGACGGCCGGCACCGCTTCAGTGCCATGGACCTGTGTGGAGGGCTGGAACCCTTCAGTGCTATGAATGGCGTGTGTGAGGGCTGGGCACCCTCAGTGCAATGAATCGGGGTGTGGAGGGCTGCACCCCTTCAGCCCCATGACCTGAGGTGTGAGGGTCGGCTACCCGTTTTGGCTCCTCCATAACCAGGCCCAGGAGGGCTGGGCAGGCCTCAGTGCTGGCGGCTAGGGGTGTGACGGCCGGGCACTGCTTTCAGTGCTATGACCTGGGTGAGAGGGCTGGCACTCTTCAGTGACATGACCCGGGCAAGCCAGTGCCGGCACCTCAGTGCTATTAGCTGGGTGGAGGGCCGGGCACCCTTCAGTGCCACAAGGAACGGGTGAGGGCGGCACCTAACAGAGCGCTTATGAACCGGGGTGTGGAGGGCTGACGCCTTTCACATGGTGACACCGCGTGTGAGGGCCGGGTCACATTTTCACTGATATGACCGGGGTGAGAGGCTGGCACCCTTCAGTGTCAAGACCCGGGCGTTAAAGCTGCACCCCTTCCAGTGCTATTAGCCGGGGTGTGGAGGGCTGACACCCCTTCAGTGCCATAAACGGGGTGGAGGGCTGGGCACCCCTAACAGAGCTAAGGAACTGGGTGTGAGGGCTGACGTCTTTCACATAATGACGGTGTGTGAGGGCTTCTAATACCTTTCAGTGCTATGATCCAGGGTGTGAGGGCTGGCACCCGTTCAGTGCCATGATTCCTGTGTGATGGCCGGCACCCCTTCAGCTCCATGACCCGGTAGCAGTTTAGCTGGGCACCCTCCAGCACCATGGCCCGGGGTGGAGGGTCTGCACCCTCCAGCACCACATGGCCTGGGTGGGGAGGGACGGGCACTCTTCAGTGTCAAGAACTGGGGTAAACAGGGGCTGACACCCTCCAGCACCATGGGCCCGGGTGTGACGGCCGGGCACCGGGCTCAGTGGTAAGGGACCCGAGGTGTGAGGGGGCCGTGGCACCCCTTCAGGGGTGCCATGAGCTGGGTGTGAGGGCCGGGCACCCTTTAGGTGCCATGGAAACGGGGTGGAGGGCTGCACCCCAACAGAGCTATGAATCGGGGTGTGAGGCTGGCACCCTTCACATGACACGGGTGGGGAGGGCTGCACATTTTCAGTGCCATGTTGGGGTGTGAGTGCCGGGCACTATTTCAGTGCCATGAAATGGGGTGTGAGGGCCGGGCACCCCTTCACATGACCCGGGGTGTGAGGGCCGGGCACCCCTTCAGTGCCATGAATCGGGGTGTGAGGGCCGGGCACCCCTTCAGCACCATGACCCGGGGTTTGAGGGCCGGGCTCGATTTCAGTGCCATGAATCGGGGTGTGATGTCCGGGCACCCTTTCTGCTCCATGACCCGGTATGTGAGGGCCGGGCACCCATCCAGCACCATAGCCCAGTGTGTGAGGACCGGGCACCCCTCCAGCACCATGGCCCGGGGTGTGACGGCCCGGCACCGCTTCAGTGCCATGACCCCGGGTGTGAGGGCCGGGAACCCCTTCAGTGCCATGAATCGGCGTGTGAGGGCCGGGCACCCCTTCAGCCCCATGACCCGAGGTGTGAGGGTCGGCCACCCGTTTTGGTCTATAACCAGGTCTGTGAGGGCCGGGCATACCTTCAGTTCCATGGCCAGATGTGTGGCCGCCGGGCACCGCTTCAGTGCCATGACCCGGGGTGAGAGGGCCGGGCACCCCTTCAGTGACATGACCCGGGGCGTCAGTGCCGGGCACCCCTTCAGTGCCATTAGCCGGGGTGTGAGGGCCGGGCACCCCTTCAGTGCCATGAAACGGGGTGTGAGGGCGGGCACCCCAACAGAGCTATGAACCGGGGTGTGAGGGCCGGACGCCTTTTCACATGACACCGCGTGTGAGGGCCGGTCACATTTTCACTGACATGACCCGGGGTGAGAGGGCCGGGCACCCCTTCAGTGTCATGACCCGGGGTGTGAGGCCCGGGCACCCCTCCAGCACCATGGCCCGGGGTGTAAGGGACGGGCACCCCTTCAGTGTCAAGAACCGGGGTGTCAGGGCCGGACACCCCTCCAGCACCATGGCCCGGGGTGTGACGGCCAGGCACCTTCCAGTGCCGCGGCCCGAGTGTGAGGCAGGCACCTTCAGTGCCATGAGCCGGTGTGAGGCCGGGCACCCTATAGTGCCATGAGCAGGGTGAGGCGGGCACCCTACAGAGCTATGAATGGGGTGTGAGGGCCGGGCACCCCTTCACATGACACGGGGTGTGAGGGCCGGGCACCTTTTCAGTGCCATGACCTGGGGTGTGAGGGCCGGGCCCCCTTCACATGACACGGGTGTGAGGGCCGGTACATTTTCAGTGCCATGACTTGGGGTGTGAGGGCCGGGCTCGATTTCAGTGCCATGAATCGGGGTGTGATGTCCGGGCACCCTTTCTGCTCCATGACCCGGTATGAGAGGGCCGGGCACCCCTACAGAGCTATGAATCGGGGTGTGAGGGCCGGGCACCCTTCACATGACACGGGTGTGAGGGCCGGGCACATTTTCAGTGCCATGACTTGGGGTGTGAGGTGTCGCCACCCGTTTTGGTCTATAACCAGGTCTGTGAGGGCCGGCATACCTTCAGTGCCATGGCCAGGGGTGTGACGGCCGGGCACCGCTTCAGTGCCATGACCCGGGGTGAGAGGGCCGGCACCCCTTCAGTGCTATTAGCCGGGGTGAGGGCCGGGCACCCCTTCAGTGCCATGAACGGGGTCTGAGGGCCGGGTACCCCACCAGAGCTATGAACCGGGGTGTGAGGGCCGACGCTTTTCACATGACACCGCATGTGAGGGCCGGTCACATTTTCACTGACATGACCCGTGAGAGGGCCGGGCACCCCTTCAGTGACATGACCCGGGGCGTCAGTGCCGCACCCTTCAGTGCCATTAGCCGGGGTGTGAGGGCCGGCACCCCTTCAGTGCCATGAAACGGGGTGTGAGGGCCGGGCACCCCAACAGAGCTATGAACCGGGGTGTGAGGGCCGGACGCCTTTTCACATGACACGGCGTGTGAGGGCCGGTCACCTTTCAGTGCCATGATCCAGGGTGTGAGGCTGGCACCCGTTCAGTGCCATGACCGGGTGTGATGGCCGGGCACCCTTCAGCTCCATGACCCGGTATGTTTGGGCCGGGCACCCTCCAGCACCATGGCCCGGGTGAGGACCGGGCACCCTCCAGCACCATGGCCCGTGGTGTAAGGGACGGGCACCCCTTCAGTGTCAAGAACCGGGGTGTCAGGGCCGGACACCCTCCAGCACCATGGCCCGGTGTGACGGCCGGGCACCGCTTCAGTGCCATGACCGAGGTGTGAGGGCCGGGCACCCTTCAGTGCCATGAGCCGGGGTGTGAGGGCCGGGCACCCCTTTAGTGCCATGAAACGGGGTGTGAGGGCCGGCACCCCTACAGAGCTATGAATCGGGTGTGAGGGCCGGGCACCCCTTCACATGACACGGGGTGAGGGCCGGGCACATTTTCAGTGCCATGACTTGGGGTGTGAGGCCGGGCTCGATTTCAGTGCCATGAATCGGGGTGTGAGGGCCGGGCACCTCCAGCACCATGACCCGGGGTATGAGGGCCGGGCACCCCTTCAGTGCTATCACCCGGGAGTGAGGGCCGGGCACCCTTTCAGTGACATGACCTGGGGTGTGAGGGCCGGTCACTTTCACTGACATGACCCGGGGTGAGAGGGCCGGGCACCCTTCAGTGACATGACCCGGGGCGTCAGTGCCGGGCACCCTTCAGTGCCATTAGCCGGGGTGTGAGGGCCGGGCACCCTTCAGTGCCATGAAACGGGGTGTGTGAGGCCGGGCACCCAACAGAGCTATGAACCCGGGTGTGAGGGCCGGACGCCTTTTCACATGACACGGCGTGTGAGGCCGGTCACCTTTCAGTGCCATGATCCAGGGTGTGTGAGGGCCGGGCACCCGTTCAGTGCCATGATTCGGGGTGTGATGGCCGGGCACCCTTCAGCCCATGACCCGGTATGTTTGGGCCGGCACCTCCAGCACCATGGCCCGGGGTGTGAGGACCGGTACCCTCCAGGCCCGTGGTGGAGGACGGCACCCCTTCAGTGTCAAGAAGTGTGAGGGCCGGTCACTCCTTCAGTGCCATGACCCGGGGTTTGAGGGCTGGGCACCCCTTCAGCCCCATGACCCCGGGTGTGAGGAACGGGAACCCCTTCAGCTCCATGACCCGTGGTGTGAGGGCCGTGCACACCTTCAGTGCCATGGCCAGGGGTGTGACGGCCGGGCACCGCATCAGTGCCATGACCCGGGGGTGAGGGCCGCGCACCCCTTCACATGACACGGGTGTGAGGGACGGGCACCCTTTCAGTGCCATGAATCGGGGTGTGATGGCCAGGCAGCCCTTCAGCTCCATGACCCGTGGTGTGAGGACCGGTAACCGCTTCAACCCCATGACCCGGGTAGTTAGGGCCGGGCACCCCTTTAGGTCCATGACCCGGGGTGTGAGGGCCGTACACCCCTTTAGTGACATGACCCGGGGTGTGAGTGCCGGGCACTATTTCAGTGCCATGATATGGGGTGTGAAGGCCGGGCAACCCTACAGTGCTGTGAACCGGGGTGTGAGGGCCGGGCACCCTTTCACATGACCCTGGGTGTGAGGGCCGGGCACCCCTTCAGCACCATGACCCGGGGTTTGAGGGCCGGGCTCGATTTCAGTGCTATGAATCGGGGTGAGAGGGCCGGGCACCCCTCCAGCACCATGACCTGGGGTATGAGGGCCGAGCACCCCTTCAGTGCTATGACCCGGGGTGTGAGGGCCGGGCACATTTTCACTGACATGTCCCGGGGTGTGAGGGCCGGGCACCCCTTCAATGACATGACCCGGGGTGTGTGGGCCGGGCACCCTTTCAGTGCTATGACCCGGGGTGTGAGGGCCAGTCACTCCTTCAGTGCCATGACCCGGGGTGTGAGGGCCGGGCACCCCTTCAGTCCCATGACCCGGGGTGTGAGGGCCGGGCACTCGTTTAGGTCTATGACCAGGGGTGTGAGGGCCGGGCACTCGTTTAGGTCTATGACCAGGGGTGTGAGGGCCGGGCACTCGTTTAGGTCTATGACCACGGGTGTGAGGGCCGGGCACACCTTCAGTGCCATGGCCAGGGGTGTGACGGCCGGGCACCGCTTCAGTGCCATGACCCGGGGTGTGAGGGCCGAGCACCCCTTCAGTGACATGAAACGAGGTGTGAGGGCCGGGCACCCCTACAGAGCTATGAACCGGGGTGTGAGGGCCGTGAACCCCTTCACATGACACGGGGCGTAAGGGCCGGGCACCTTTTCAGTGCCATGACCCAGGGTGTGAGGGCCGGGCACCCTTTCAGTGCCATGAATCGGGGTGTGATGTCCGGGCACCCCTTCTGCTCCATGACCCGGTATGTGAGGGCCGGGCTCGATTTCAGTGCCATGAATCGGGGTGTGAGGGCCGGGCACCCCTCCAGCACCATGACCTGCGGTATGATGGCCGAGCACCCCTTCAGTGTTATGACCCGGGGTGTGAGGGCCGGGCACATTCTCCTGGCGTGTGAGGCCGGGCACCCCACATGACCCAGGGGTGTGAGGGCGGGCACCCCTTCAGTGCCATGAATCAGGGTGTGAGGCCGGGCTCGATTCAGTGCCATGAATAAGGGTGTGAGGCCGGGCACCCTCAGCACCATGACCTGCGGTATGAGGCCGAGCACCTTCAGTGCTATGACCGGGGTGTGAGGGCCGGGCACTGACATGACCCGGCGTGTGAGGCCGGGCACCTTCAATGACATGACCGGGATGTGGGCGCGCACCCTTTCAGTGCTATGACCCGGGTGTGAGGGCCAGGCACCCTTCAGTCCCATGACCCGGGGTGTGAGGGCCGGGCACTCGTTTACGTCTATGACCAGGGGTGTGAGGCCGGGCACTCGTTTAGTTCTATGACCACGGGTGTGAGGCCAGGCACACCTTCAGTGCCATGGCCAGGGGTGTGACGGCCGGGCACCGCTTGTGCCATGACCCGGGGTGTGAGGGCCAGCACCTTCAGTGACTTGAAACAGGTGTGAGGCCAGGGCACCCTACAGAGCTGAACCGGGGTGTGAGGGCCGTGAACCCCTTCACATGACACAGGCGTGAGGGCCAGGAACCTTTTCAGTGCCATGACCCAGAGTGTGAGGGCGGGCACCCTTGTGCCATGAATCAGGGGTGTGATGTCCGTCACCTTCTGCTCCATGACCCGGTATGTGAGGGGCGCAGGTTCAGTGCCATGAATCAGGGGTGTGAGGGCGAGCACCCCTCAGCACCATGACCTGCGGTATGAGGCCGAACACCCCTTCAGTGTTATGACCGGGGTGTGGGGCCGGGCATTTTCACTGACATGACCCGGCGTGTGAGGGGCCAGGCACTTCAACGACATGACCCGGTGTGGGCATGGCACCCTTTCAGTGCTATGACCCGGGGTGTGAGGCCCGGTCACTCCTTCAGTGCCATGACCCGGGGTGTGAGGCCAGGCACCTTCAGTCCGACCAGGGGTGAGGGCCGGGCACTCGTTTGGGTCTATGACCAGGGGTGTGAGGCGGGCACTCGTTTGGGTCTATGACACGGGTGTGAGGGCCGGGCACACCAGTGCCATGGCCAGGGGTGTGACGGCCGGGCACCGCCAGTGCCATGACCCGGGGTGTGAGGGCCGGCACCCCTTCAGTGACATGCAACGAGGTGTGAGGCCGGGCACCCTACAGAGCTATGAACCGGGGTGTGAGGGCCGTGAACCCCTTCCTGACACGGGCGTGAGGCCGGGCACCTTTTCAGTGCCATGACCCAGAGTGTGAGGCCAGGCACCCTTTCAGTGCCATGAATCGGGGTGTGATGTCCGTCACCCCTTCTGCTCCATGACCCGGTATGTGAGGGCCGGGCTCGATTTCAGTGCCATGAATCAGGGTGTGAGGGCCAGGCACCTCCCAGCATGACCTGCGGTATGAGGCAGGCACCCCTTCAGTGCTATGACCCGGGGTGTGAGGGCGGGCACATTTTCACTGACATGACCCGGCGTGTGAGGCCGGGCACTCGTTTGGTCCTATGACCAGGGGTGTGAGGCCGGCACCCTTTCAGTGCCATGAATCAGGGTGTGATGTCTGGTCACCCTTTCTGCTCATGACCCGTATGTGAGGCCGGGCTCGATTTCAGTGCCATGAATCTTGGTGAGGCCGGGCATCCCTCAGCACCATGACCTGCAGTATGAGGCCGAGCACCCCTTCAGTGCTATGACCCGGGGTGTGAGGCGGGCACATTTTCACTGACATGACCCGGCGTGTGAGCGGGCACCTCAGCCAGCACATGACCGGGGTGTGTGGGCCGGGCACCCTTTCAGTGCTATGACCCGGGGTGTGAGGGGGTCACTCCTTCAAGTGCCATGACCCGGGTGTGAGGGCAGGCACCCCTTCAGTCCCATGACCCGGGGTGTGAGGGCTGGGCACTCGTTTGGAGTCTATGACCAGGGGTGTGAGGGCGGGCACTCGTTTGGGTCTATGACCATGGGTGTGAGGCCAGGCACACCTTCAGTGCCATGGCCAGGGTGTGACGGCCGGCAGCACTTCAGTGCCATGACCCGGGGTGTGAGGGCCGAGCACCCAGTGACATAAGCGAGGTGTGAGGGCCAGGCACCCTAGGAGCTATGGACCGGGGTGTGAGGGTCGTGGACCCCTACATGACACGGGCGTGAGGGCCGGGCACCAGTGCCATGACCCAGGGTGTGAGGGCCGGGCACCCTTTCAGTGCCATGAATCAGGGGTGTGATGTCCGGTCACCCCTTCTGCTCCATGACCCGGTATGTGAGGCCGGCCGATTTCAGTGCCATGAATGGGGTGTGAGGGCGGGCACCCCTTCAGTGCCATGACCTGCGGTATGAGGGCCGAGCACCCTTCAGTGCTATGACCCGGATGTGAGGGCCGGGCACATTTTTCACTGACATGACCCGGCGTGTGGGGCCGGGCACCTTCAATGACATGACCCGGGGTGTGGGCATGGCTTTCAGTGCTATGACCCGGGGTGTGAGGTTCAGTCACTCCTTAGTGCCATGACCCGGGGTGTGAGGGCCAGGCACCTTCAGTCCCATGACCCGGGGTGTGAGGCTGGGCACTCGTTTGAGTCTATGACCAGGGGTGTGAGGCCAGGCACCCTTTCAGTGCCATGAATCGGGTGTGATGTCCGGTCACCCCTTCTGCTCTGACCCGGTATGTGAGGCGGACTCGATTTCAGTGCCATGAATCTTGGTGTGAGGCACCCTCCAGCCCATGACCTGCGGTATGAGGGCCGAGCACCCCTTCAGTGCTTGACCGGGTGTGAGGGCCGGGCACATTTTTCACTGCTGACCAGCGTGTGAGGCCAGGCACCTTCAATGACATGACCCGGGGTGTGTGGCGGGCACCCTTTCAGTGCTAAGACCCGGGGTGTGGGGCTGGGCACTCGTTTGGGTCTATGACCAGGTGTGAGGCCGGGCACTCGTTTAGGTCTATGACCAGGGGTGTGAGGGCCGGGCACTCGTTTGAGTCTATGACCACGGGTGAACTGGGCACACCTTCAGTGCCATGGCCAGGGGTGTGACGGCCGGGCACCTTCAGTGCCATGACCCGGGTGTGAGGGCGAGCACCCCTTCAGTGACATGAAACGAGGTGTGAGGCCGGGCACCCCTAGAGCTAGACAGGGTGTGAGGGCCGTGAACCCCTTCATGACACAGGCGTGAGGGCCGGGCACCTTTTCAGCCCCATGACCCGAGTGTGGTCAGCCACCCGTTTTGAGTTTAACCAGGTCTGTGAGGCCGGGCATACCTTCAGTGCCAGAGGTGGGACCGCCGGGCACCGCTTCCAGTGCCATGACCCGGGGTGAGAGGGCCAGACACCCCTTCAGTGACATGACCGGGCGTCAGTGCCGGGCACCTTTCAGTGCCATGGCTGGGTGGTGGGGGCCGGGCACCCCTTCAGTGCCATGAGCAGGGCCGGGCACCCCAGCAGACTTATGAACCGGGGTGGCGGACGCCTTTTCATGACACGGCGTGTGAGGGCCGGTCACCTTTTCCAGTGCCATAATCCAGGGTGTGAGGGCGGGCACCGTTCAGTGCCGTGATTCAGGGATGGTGTGGCGGGCACCTTCAGCTCCATGACCCGGGGTTTGGGGGGCTCGATTTCGTGCCATGAATCGGGGTGGGAGGCAGGCACCCCTTCAGCACCATTGACCCAGGGTGTGAGGGCCGGCACACCTTCAGTGCCATGGCCAGGGGTGTGACGGCCGGGCACGGCTTGTGCCATGACCCGGGGTGTGAGGGCCGAGCACCTTCAGTGACGTAAAGCAGGGTGAGGGGCCAGGCACTAGAGCTATGAACCGGGGTGTGAGGCCGTGAACCTTCACTGACACGGGCGTGAGGGCCAGGGCACCTTTCAGTGCCATGAATCAGGGGTGTGATGTTCCGGTCACCCTTCTGCTCCATGACTATGTGAGGCCGGGCTCGATTTCAGTGCCATGAATCTTGGTGTGAGGCCGGGCACCTCCACACCATGACCTGCGGTATGAGGGCCGAGCACCTTCAGTGCTATGACCCGGGGTGTGAGGGCCGGGCATTTTCACTGACGCATGACCCGGCGTGTGAGGGCCGGGCACCTTCAGTGACATGACCCGGGGTGTGAGGCCGGGCACCCATCAGCACCATGACCCGGGGTGTGAGTCAGTGCCAGGACCCGGGTGTGAGGGCCGGTCACCCGTTTAGTCTTATATGACAAGGGGTGTACAGCCGGGCACCCTTCAGTGCCATGAATCGGGGTGTAGGGCCGGGCACCACTTTAGGCATGACCAGGGGTGTGAGGGGGGCAAACCTTCAGTGCCATGGCCACGGGTGAGGGCCGGGCACCTATCAGTGCCATAGACCGGGATGTTAGGCCGGGTATCCTTCAGTGACATGACCCGGAGGATGGCCTGGCACCCCTTAGTGACATGACCCGGGTGAGGGCTGGGCACCTTTCAGTGCCACGAATGGGGTGTAAGGCCAGGCACACCTCCAGCACCATGTCCTGGGGTATGAGGGCCGGCACCCTTCAGTGCGATGTCCCTTGGTGTGAGGGCTGGCACCTTCAGTGACATGAACCGGGTGTGAGGGCCGGGCACCCCTTCAATGACATGACCCGTAGTGGATTGGCCGGGCACCCTTTCAGTGCCATGACCGGGTGTGAGGGCTGGTCACCCGTTTAGGTCTATGACAAGGGGTGAGGGCTGGCAACCTTCAGTGCCATGGCCACGGGTGTGAGGGCTGGGCACCCCATCAGTGCTATGACCCGGGATGTGAGGGCCGGGTATCCTTCAGTGACATGACCTGGAGGTGATGGCCTGGCACCCCTTTAGTGACATGACCTGGTTAGAGGGCTGGCACCCTTTCAGCACCATGACCCTGGGTGTGAGGGCTGGCACCCTTCAGCACCATGGACCGGGTGTGTGAGGGCTGACACCCTTCAGTTCCATGAACCGTGTGAGGGCTGGTACTCTTCAGCACCATGAGACCTGGGTGAGGGCCAGGCACCCCTTCAGTGCTGGCGACCCGAGTGTGAGCTGGGCACCCCTAAGTGACATGACCCGTGTGAGACGGCACTTTCAGTGACATGAGACCCCGGGTGTGGAAGGGCACCCCTTCAGCAACATGACCTGGGGTGAGGGCTGGCACCCCTTCAGGTGTCATGACCCGGGTGTGAGGGCTGCGCTCAGTGTCAGGAATCGGGGGCCGGGCACGCCAGTGTCATTAAACGGGGTGTGTGGAGGGCCCGCACCCCTACAGTACTGCGAACCGGGGTGAGGGCTGGCACCGCCTCAGCACTATGACCTGGGGTGGGAGGGCCAGGCAACCCTTCAGTGCCACGACCTGGGGTGTGGGGGCCGGGCACTGCTTCAGTGACATGACCCGGGTGTGAGGGCTAAGCACACCTTTCAGAGAGACCAAGGGTGTGATGACTGCACCCGTTCAGTACCAGATACTGGGCACCCTTCAGCCTCCATGAGCCTGAAAGTATGTGAGGCTGGCACCTCCTGTGAGCCTAGTGAGGCTGGGCACCTTTCAGTGATATTACTGGGTGTGAGGCTGGGCACCCAGCCAGCACACTGGCTTAGTGCTAGGGCCGGGCACCTTCATTGCCATGACCAGGGGGGTCATGGCCTGATACCCTCCAGCACATGGGGTCAAGCATCCTTGCAGTGCCATGAATCGGGTGTGAGGGCGGGCACCACTTTAGTACATGACCAGGGGTGTGAGGGCTGGCAAAGCTCAGTGCCATGCAATAGGGTGTGAGGGCCGGGCACCTGATGATAGTCATATGACTGGAGTGTGAGGCCGTTTAAGTGCCATATGATACTGGGTGTGAGTGCCGGGCACCATACAGTGCTGGAACCAGGTGTGAGGGTCGGGCACCCCTTCACATGATCCGGAGTGTTGTGGCTGGGCACCCTCCAGCACACCATGACCCGGGAGTGTGAGGGCCGGGCACCTCTATAAGTGATATGAACTGGGGTTTAGGGCCGGGCACCTCAGTGACATGAAACGGGTGTGGGGGCAGAACCCCACAGTGTTATGAACCGGGTGTGAGGCTGGCACCACATGAGACCTGGGGTAGGGGTGGGCTAGGCACTCCTCACAGCCATGAGCCTGGAGTGAGAGCTGGGCCAGCACATGACCTGAGGCTGGCACCAGTGAGCTGAGGATTTGGTAGCTCAGCAGAGTGACCCGGGGTATGAGGCCGGGCACCCCTGTCATGGCATTGATGAGGTGCCCGGGCCGTCACACCTGTCACGGCACTGAAGCTTTGACCGGCCTCAAACCCCTGGTCATGGCACTGAAAGGGTGCCTGGCTCACACCCTGGTTCATGGTGCTGGAGGGTGCCTGGCCCTCACACCCCAAGGTCATGGTGCTGAAGGGGTGCCCGGCCTCAAACCCCGGGTCATGTCACTAAAGCGGTGCCCGGCCTCACACCCCGGGTCATGTCACTGAAGTGGTGCCCAGCCCTCACACTGGGTCATGGTACCACGAGGTGCCCGGCTCACAACCGTGGCCATGGCGCTGAAGGCTCTGTCTGCCCTCAAACCCCGGTCATGTACCTAAATTGGGTGCCCAGCCCTCACACCCTGGCCTATAGCCCCAAAGGTGCCCGGCCTCACCCCCGGGTCATGCTGGAGGGGTGCCTGGCCTTTCACACCCCGGGTCATGCGTCACTGAAAGGGTGCCCGACCGTCACACCCTTCGGGTCATGGTGCTGGAGGGGTGACCGGCCATCACACCCCTGGTCATGTCACTGAAAGGGTGCCCGGCCCTCACGCCCGTCATGTCACTGAAGATGTGTGCGGCCTCACACCCCGGGTCATGGCACTGGCGTGCCTGGCTCACACCCAGGCCATGGTGTTGCATTGATGCCTGGCCTCACCCCGGGTCAAGGAAAGGAAGGGGTGCGGCCTCACCCCGGGTCATGGTGATGAAGGGGTGCCTGGCCCTCACCCCAGGCCATGGTGCTGCATTGATGCCTGGCCTCACACCCCGGGTCATGGCACTGAAGGGGTGACCGGCCATCACACCCCGGGTCATGGTGCTGAAGGGGTGCCTGCCCTCAAACCCCGGGCCTGTCATCACTAAAGCGGTGCTCGGCCCTCACACCCCGGGCCATGTCACTGGCGGTGCCCAGCCTCACACCCCGGGTCATGGTTTCACGAGGTGCCCGCCCCAACCGTGGCCATGGCGCTGAAGGTTTGCCCGGCCCTCAAACCGGTCATGTACCTACCTGGTGCCCAGCCCTCACACCCCGGGTCATAGCCCTAAAGGGGTGCTCACCTTCTCACCCCGGGTCATGTCACTGAAAGTGGTGCCTGACCGCCACCCCGGGTCATGGTGCTGGAGGGGTGCCCGGCCTTCACACCCCGGGTCATGTCACTGAAAGGGGTGCCCGACCGTCACACCCCGGGTCATGGTGCTGAGGGTGACCGGCCATCACACCCCGGGTCATGTCACTGAAAAGGGTGCCCGGCCCTCACACCCCGGGTCATGGCACTGGAAGGGGTGCCTGGCTCACACCCCAGGCCATGGTGTTGCATTGATGCCCGGCCCTCACACCCCGATTCATGGCACTGAAAGGGGTGCCCGGCCTCACACCCCGGCCTGGCGCACTGGTGCACGGCCTCACACCTGCTTCATGAGACTCACAAGGTGCCTGGCCTCACACCCCGATCTGTGACACTGAGCGGGGTGCCCGGCCTCACACCCGGGGTTATGGCACGAGGTGCCGGCCTCACACCCCGGGTCATGGTGCTGGAGGGTGCCCGGCTCACCCCGGGCCATGTCACTGAGAGGGTGCCCGGCCTCACACCCCGGGTCATGGTAATGAAGGGGTGCCTGGCCTCACACCCTGGCTCATGGTGCTGAAGGGTGCTCGGCCCTACACCCCGGGTCATGTGAAAGGGTGCCCGCCCTCACACCTGGGTCATGGTGTTGAGGGTGCCCAGCCCTGATACCTGGCTCATGTGAAGGGGTGCCTGACCTCACACCCTGGTTCAAAGCACTGGGCGGGGTGCCCGGCACTCACACCCCTGTTTCATGGTACTTTGGAGGTGCCTGGCCTCACACCCCCTGTCATGACACTATGAGGTGCCTGGCTCACACTCCCCTGGCCATGGCACTGAAGCTTTGCCCGGCCCACACCCCTGGTCATGTACTCTGGGGCACCTGGCCCGGCCACCCCATTCATGGCACTGCAAGTGGTGTGCTGGGCCTCACACCCCGGCCATGGTGCTGGTGGGGTGTTAGTCCCCTGACACCCCTGGTCATGACACTGAAGGGGTGCCCAGCCCCTCACACCTCAGGCCATTGTGCTGGGAGGGGTGCCTGGCCCTCACACCCCGGGGTAATGTCACTGAAAGGGTGCCTGGCCTCGCACCCCGGGCTATGGTGCTAAGGGTGCCCGCCTCACACCTCAGGCCATTGTGCTGGAGGGGTGCCCAGCCCTCACACCCCGGGGTACGTCACTGAAAGGGGTGCCTGGCCCCTCGCACCCGGGGCCATGGTGCTGAGGGTGCCCGCTCACATACCGGGGTCATGGAGCTGAAGGTGCCCGGACAACACACCCCACCATGGCACTGAACGGGTGCCCGGTCCTCACCCCTGGTCATGTCTCTTGAAGGTGTCCCAGCCTCACACCCCGGGTCATGTCACTGAAACGGTGCCTGTCCCCACACACCCCGGGTCATGGCACTGAAGGGGTGCCCGGCCCCTCACACCCCGGTCTGCAGCACTGTAGGGGTGCCTGGCCCACCCTGTTTCATGACACTGAAAGCGCGTCTGGCCCTCACACCCACCCTGACACTGAAGGGGTGCCTGGCCCACACCTTCGGGTCATGGCACTGAAGGTGCCTGGCCTCACACCCCGGGGTCATGGTGCTGAGTGGTGCCCGGCCCTCACTCCCAGCCTGCAGTATTAGGGGTGCCTGCTCACACCCCGTTTACGACACTGAGCGTGGCCCCGCCTCACACCTCGGACTCCTGGACACTGAAGGTGCCTGGCTCACACCCCGGGGTCATGGCACTGGAAGGGGTGCCCGGCTCACACCACGGGGTCATGTCACTGAAGGGGTGCCCAGCTCATTAACTCCAAAAATTTTCGCAAATATCTCAAAATTATCTGAAAATTTTCATTTTCAGAAATTTTTCCAAAATTTTCAAAATTTTTCAAAATTTCAAAATATTTCAAAATTTTCAGAAAATTTTTCAAAATATTTCAAAACATTTCAAAATTTTCAGAAAATTTTCCAAAATTTCTAAAATTGTTTACAATTTTTTCAAAAATGGTTACGTAGTTCCTCCCACCATGGAGCTTCCACCAGCCACATTCAAAGTTACCGACCTAGGCGTTAGTAAAGCCTACCTCCAGAAGGAGGACCTCAAAAATCTCTGGAAGCCATAGCCACGAGACACCGGCAGATGCATGATACTTCACAGATGGCTCGGTGGATCCAAAACATCATACATCCGGAGCGGCCTTCCACACCCAAGGTCGGACCCTCTGAAAATTTTTTCGAAATTTTTCAAAATTTCAAAAATTTTCCAAAATTTTCAAAATTTTCCAAAAATTTTCAAAATTTTCAAAAATTTCAAAATTTTCCAAAAATTTCAAAAATATTCAAAAATTATCCGAAAAATTTTCAGAAATTTTCCAAAAATTTTCCCAAATTTTTCAAAATTTCACAAAATTTCATAATTTTCAGAATTTTCCAAAAATTTTCCAACATTTTCAAAATTTTCCAAAATTTTCGTTTCAAAAATTTTCAAAATTTTTCAAAAATTTTCCGAAAATTTTTCAAAATATTTCCAAACATTTCCCAAAATTTTCAGAAAATTTTCCAAAAATTTTCTAAAATTGTTCACATTTCAAAAAATGGTTACGACCTCCACCATGGAGCCTCCTCCAGCCACATTCAAATTACGACCTAGGCGATAGTAAAGCCTACCTCGAGAAGGATGACTCAAAAATAACTTGGAAGCCATAGCCACCGAGACACCGCAGATGCAGCATGATACTTCACAGATGGCTCGGTGGATCCAAAATATCATATATCCGGAGCGGCCTTCTACACCCAGGTCAGACCCTCTGAAAATTTTTCGGAAATTTTTTCAAAGTTTTCAAAAATTTTCAAAAATTTCAAAAATGTTCCAAGAGAAGGAGGACCTCAAAAAAATTATTCTGAAGTCATAGCCACCGAGACTCCGCTGATGCAGCATCATACTTCAGACGGCTCAGTGGATCCATTTATCAAACATCCGGAGCGGCCTTCACATAAGGTCAGCCCCTCCGAAAAATTTTGGAAATTTTTGAAATTTTAATTTTCAAAATTTTCAAAAATGTCTAAATTATCAGAAAATTTTCAGCTATTTTTCAAAAAATTTCAAATTGCAAAAATTTTAAAATATTTCACAAAATTTTTAGAAAATTTTCCAAAAAATTTTCAATTTATTTTCCAGGTCTAAAGTATTTCAAAACATTTCCAGTTTTCGGTACAAAATTTTCTAAATTGTTCTGTTTTCAAAAAATGGTTGCGTAGTTCTCCACCGTTGACTCCACAAGCCACATTCAAAATTACAAACCCTGGGCGATAGTAAAGCCTACACTCAGAGACCTAAAAATAACTCTGGAAGCCTGGCAGACACACCGGCAATTCTGGCATGATAGCACCAGATGGCTCGGTGGATCAAAACATCATACCATCCGGAGCGGTCTTCACACCCAGGGTCAGACCCTCAGAAATTTTTGGAAAATTTTCAAATCTTCAAAATTTCAAAATTTTAAAAATTTTCAAAAAATTTCCAAAAAAATTTTTAAATTTTTCAAAAATATTTAAAACATTGCAAAATTTGAAAAATTTTTAAAAATTTTCTAAAATTGTTTACAATTTTCAAAAAATGGTTGCATGGTTCCTCGACCATGGAGCTCTCACAGCCATTCAAGGTGCGACCTAGGCGATATTAAAGCCTACCTCTAGGAGGACCTCCAAAAAATAACTCTCAAAGCATGCAGAGACTCCGGCTGATGCAGCATCATACTTCAGATTGGCTCGGTGGATCAAAACATCATACATCCAGGCGGCCTTCTACACCCAAGGTCAGCCCTCTGAAAAATTTTGGAAAAATTTTGAAAATTTGCAAAATTTTCAAAAATTACACCGTCATCGGAAAATTTTCAACAATTTTCAAAAATTTCAAAAATTTTCAAGAATTTTAAAATTTTTTCAAAAATTTTCAGAATTTTCCCAAATTTTCAAAAATTTCCAGAAATTTTAAAAATTTTCAAATATTTCCTGCAATTTTTTTTCAAAAAATTTTTTCCAAATTTTTCAAAATTACCAAAAATTTTGCAAACTTTTCATTTCCAAAATTTCCAAAACATTTCCCCCAAATTTTTCAGAAATTTTCAAATTTCCTATAAAATTGTTCTGAATTTTCAAAAATGGTTACGTATGGGTTCCTCTATGGAGCTCTCCTGTCATTCAAAGGTGCAAACCCGATAGTAAAGCCTACCTCAGGAGGAGCCTCAAAAAATAACTCTGGAAGCCTGTGCCAGAGACACCGGTAGATGCAGCATGATACTTCACAGATGGCTTGGTGGATCCAAGCATCATACATCGGGCCTTCCACCCCAGGTCAGACCCTCTGAAATTTTTGGAAAATTACTGAAAATCTTCAAAAAATTTTCAAAAAATTTCTATTTTCAAAAATTTTCAAAATTTTCAAAATTTTCAAAATTTTCAAATTTTTCGAAATTTTTATAAAATTTTCAAAATATTTCCCAAATTTTCTAAATTTTTCAAAAATTTTCTAAAATTGTTCACAATTTTCAAAAAATGGTTACGTAGTTCCTCCACCATGGAGCTCTCCACCAGCCATTCAAATTTAAGCCTGGGCGATAGTAAAGCCTACCAGAAGGAGGACCTCAAAAAATAACTCTGGAGTCATAGCCACAGGACTCAGGATGACAGCATCATGCTTCACAGAATGGCTCGTTAAAACATCAAACATCCGGGGGCCTTCTACACTCGAGGTCAGCCCCTCTGAAAATTTTTGTTTTTAAAATTTTTGAAAATTACAAAGAATTTTCAAATTCTTAAAATTATCAGAAAAATTTTCAAAAATTTTTCAAAAAATTTTTAAATTTTAAAAAGATTTTTCAATTTTTCAAAATTTTCAAAAAATTTTCCAAAATTTTCAATTTTCCCAAATTTTCAAAATTTCAAAATATTTCACAAAATTTTGAAAATTTTCAAAATTTTCAAAATTTTCACAAATGTTTAAATTTTTCCAAAATTTTTCAAAATATTTCAAAACATTTCCCAAGGTTTACTGAAATTTTCCAAAATTTCTAAATTGTTTTGAATTTTCAAGATGGTTACGTAGTTCCTCTGTGGAGCTCTCCACCATACATTCAAGGTTAGCCTGGGCGATAGTAAAGCCTACCTTGAGAAGGACCTCAAAAAATAACTCTGGAAGCCACCAGCCGGAGACACTGGTTGAATGAGCATGATACTTCTGTAGATGTGGTGCATCAAGCTTTATCATACATCCAGGGCGGTCTTCTACACCCAAGGTCAGACCCTCTGAAAATTTTTGAAATTTTTCGAAAATCTTAAATTTCAAAATTTTGGAAAATTCAAAAATTTTCAAGAATTTTTTCAAAATATTTTCAAAACATTTCCCAAAATTTTTGAAAATTTCAAGAATTTCATTGTTCTGA
>NW_024717032.1:0-13572 GCF_018991925.1 Homarus americanus | reverse complement strand
CGTTATTTAGTGTTAATTATGAAGAAATAAATATTTAACTTTATTTACATCGTTTATTAAGAGTTTATAATTGAAGGAAAAATAATTATTCGAAGGTTTCCAAAAAAAGGGGGATTATTTTTTTTAAAGAATAAATTTACATTGAGGAAATTTTTATATTCTAAAGTATATATTTATATATATAGGATTAGATGTGTGTTTTGATTTTCAGTTTTTTTTTTGTTTTGTTTTTCTTTTGGATCTTCATTTTGTTTTTCTTCTTGTTTTTCATCATCATCATCATCATCACCATCATCATCATCATCATCATCATCATCATCATCATCATCATCTCTATCACCATTTATTCACATCTGTTTACAAACTAGTTGACTCAGCAGTGAAAAACAGTGATGCTGTCAGTTCAATATTGAGGTGACATGACTTTCTGAGAGAGAGAGAGAGAGAGAGAGAGAGAGAGAGACGCAGTAATCAGCCCTGGACAGATAAATACTCATTCGAAACTTCTAGAAATTGAATTCTTAAGGCGAGATAAGGCAAAAATTTTCAGAAGCAAATCCCAGAAAGTTATTAGATTATGATTTCACGAAGGTTCAAACTGTCTAAAGTGTGTACGAATTTGACGACGGCTCAGTACTCAGTCATACTGCGTCTGAGGAGGGAGAAGGTGTAAATAAAGAAGCTTTGGAGGTTATAGTACGAGAACAACAAAATTATAATAGAAAAAAAAAGTACTTGAAAGTTTGTTGAAGTTTCTTAGTGAAATTGTTAAATGTTTGATTGTAAAGATTAGTTCAAGAATAGGAAGATAGTTAAAAAAGGTGCCTTATACCTTATACCCAAACGATATATACCCACACACCAAATGAAACTCGAAGAGACTGACTATAATGTGTGTGTGTGGATATTAATCTGTTATCATTCAATCAAAAGTTTATAAGGTTTTACAAAGTTGTTTTCATTTTAATGTGGACTGGAGACCCTGTATAATATAAGTTGACTAATACTATACTTATGAGTGGGAGTAAACACTAATTCACATCTCTCTCTCTCTCTCCAGTCTATTTCCCTCGTCTACTCTCTCAATAATATCTTTCTCTCAATCTACATCTCTCTCTCTCTCTTTCTCTCTCCCAGAATATCAACAGTGAGCAAATATAAATAAACACACGATTTTACAGAATAGGGATATATATGTGTTAGAGAGAGAGAGAGAGAGAGAGAGAGAGAGATAAACTAACCATGGGACCTGATCTATCACTCATTTGAACCTAACCTAACCTAACTTCAACTATGCTTACAGAACCATTCCCCTCCGTTCCCGCCCCCCCCTCCGCCCCCCAGCCCTTGACTGTAGGAGGAATGGGCGAGATAGGGCAGGAAAGGTCAACTGGGTGAGTATACACAAGGTCAACAGAGGTCAGGAGCCAAGAGGTACAGATCTCCGTGGGTCATGGTGGTCATACTATATAACTGTACTGTAGAAGATATTGTTTCTCTCTCTCTCTCTCTCTCTCTCTCTCTCTCTCTCTCTCTCTCTCTCAGATAACCCCCAAGTTTGTTATGACTCTTCCTGGACAGTGTATTTTATCTTCCAATAGGATATGTTATCGTGTATCTCTTGTTAGAACGAGGGAACAAATAATTTATTGAATAATGGCAGGTTGAGGGAGAGGGCGATGTACTGTACAGAACTAAACAAATAATTTTTTGGAAATACATTGTTTTTAACATTCAGTTCCATAATATTCTGACTTCTACTGTTTAACTATAATCTGCCTACGCTACCGTTCACGGGATGAATATGGGTGCACAATAAACTAGCCGCTGTATGTGGCAAAATTCAAAAGCGGATCCCCGCCTTTTTTATTACATACTAGGAAACATCTCACACTCACACACACGTATAGATGATCAGTAAGGAGGAGCCTCGACCTGAGCCCTGACAGAACGTTACGGGTGTGCTATTTCGTCAGGCCGCGGTTAGGAAGTATATGAGAGTGATTTTGGAAGTTATATTTATGTTCCATATTTATGGTGTATGTGTGTGTGTGTGTGTGTGTGTGTGTGTGTGTGTGTGTGTGTGTGTGTGTGTGTGTGTGTGTCTGTAATTATGTTAGCTTATGCTTAGTTAGTTATTAGTTGGAGAAAGTTGTCGTGGAGATTTTTCAGGTTAGGTTAGATTAGATTAGGTTAGGTTGTGTTAGATTAGGTTAGTTATTAGTTGGAGTAAGCTGGAGTTAAGATTCTTCTGGATATACAAAACACTAAAGTTATTATCCAGCGTAATCCTCCCACACACCCCAGCAAAATGATTCACAATGGAGACTAATTAATGAATGCTCGTGTTGTGATAATAATTCCTCTTATTGATTAACGAACTTTAAATAAAATGGAACAAGGTTGAGTGATGGTTGTTGAACTGATATAGAAATGTTAAGTGGTAGTAGATATAGTGTAAAATAAGTCATTGAGTGATACTGTAGTTGTGTAGTACCCAAGTTTGGTTCACTTGTATGTTATTGAGGAAATTATTCAATCAGGATTTTTTTACAAGGATGATTGGTGTACCTGAAGTTGATGATTGTTTTTTTTATTTTTTTTTATTATTATTATAATGGTTGCCCCTCCTGTAATGAGAATGGCCAGGCCCAAGGGACACCTAGGCGTGAATTTGTTTAAGGTGTTGAAGCTATCGCCAACACAACAACCACACCCTGAGTTAATGAGCTGAGTGACCCAGTGTCAAGGAATAGTCCGTGGCCAACTGCACTGGCTAACCATTACCCCGTAACACGACGCGCGAATCGATTAACATCCAGGTCCCCAATTACTGTTGGGTAGATAGAGGTAAATGACGCAAAGGAACTTGCTCATGGTCTCACCCTGCCTGGAAATGGAACCCGGGTTCATTCGCTTGCGAGGCGAGCAAGCTGACAATTACACCGTGTGTGGCCAACGTACACACACACACACACACACACACGTCTCCTGAAGTAGATATGAGAGAGAGAGAGAGAAAGAGAGAGAGAGAGAGAGAGATCTAAGCAGCTTATTATCATCCTACACCAACACGAAGCGACAGACAGACAGACAGACACGTCACAACCACCAAGTTTTTCTCAAATTAACATAATCTCTTGTCGTCGTGTCCGTGTGGCTGTCGTGTTTGTCAATCCAGCAATTTCTCTTCTTTCTTCTCTCATGATTATTTCTTCTTTTATTTATTTTTTTTGTTGATTTTCGTCTTTATTTCTTCATTTAAAATTTTCGTGATTTCTTTCCTTCCTTCTATCCTTCTTCTTTCCTTCCCTCTATCCTTCTTTCTTTCCTCGCCATCCTCTTTATTTTCACCCTTCCATCATCTTTATCAGTTTTCAATTTTCCCTGTCTCCTCCCTCCCTTCCTTTTCCTATTCTCATCTTTCCTTCAACCTTCCCTCCTTCATAATTCCTCTCCATCTCTCCCTCTATTCCTTCCTTCATCACCATCATATAAAATCATACTCGCTTCCCCCCCTCCCCTCCCCCCCTCCCCTCCCTCCTCCCCCGCCAAAAAAAAAATATTCATCCCAACCTAAAAATTCACGTTTCCTGGCCACTGAGATCACCTACCCTGACCTTACCTTTACTTTGACCTGACCTGACCTCTCCAGAATGATGCCTTATAACTTATACCCAAACGATATATACCCATACACCAAATGAAACTCGAAGAGACTGACTATAATGTGTGTGTGTGGATATTAATCTGTTATCATTCAATCAAAAGTTTATAAGGTTTTACAAAGTTGTTTTCATTTTAATGTGGACTGGAGACCTTGTATAATATAAGTTGACTAATACTATACTTATGAGTGGGAGTAAACACTAATTCACATCTCTCTCTCTCTCTCTCTCTCTTTCTCTCTCCCAGAATATCAACAGTGAGTAAATATAAATAACCACAAGATTTTACAGAATAGGGATATATATGTGTTAGAGAGAGAGAGAGAGAGAGAGAGAGAGAGAGAGAGATAAACTAACCATGGGACCTGATCTATCACTCATTTGAACCTAACCTAACCTAACCTCAACTATGCTTACAGAACCATTCCCCTCCGTCCCCCACCCCCTCGGCCCCCCAGCCCTTGACTGTAGGAGGAATGGGCGAGATAGGGCAGGAAAGGTCAACTGGGTGAGTATACACAAGGTCAACAGAGGTCAGGAGCCAAGAGGTACAGATCTCCGTGGGTCATGGTAGTCATACTATATAATTGTACTGTAGAAGGTATTGTTTCTCTCTCTCTCTCTCTCTCTCTCTCTCTCTCTCACATAACCCCCAAGTTTGTTATGACTCTTCCTGGACAGTGTATTTTTATCTTCAAATAGGCTATGTTATCGTGTATCTCTTGTTAGAACGAGGGAACAAATAATTTATTGAATAATGGCAGGTTGAGGGAGAGGGCGATGTACTCTACAGAACTAAACAAATATTTTTTGGGAAATACATTGTTTTTAACATTCAGTGCCATAATATTCTGACATCTACTGTTTAACTATAATCTGCCTACGGTACCGTTCACGGGATGAATATGGGTGCACAATAAACTAGCCGCTGTATGTGGCAAAATTCAAAAGCGGATCCCCGCCTTTTTTATTACATACTAGGAAACATCTCACACTCACACACACACGTATAGATGATCAGTAAGGAGGAGCCTCGACCTGAGCCCTGACAGAACGTTACAGGTGTACTATTTCGTCAGGCCGCGGTTAGGAAGTATATGAGAGTGATTTTGGAAGTTATATTTATGTTCCATATAACATATTTATGGTTTATGTGTGTGTGTGTGTGTGTGTGTGTGTGTCTGTAATTATGTTAGCTTATGTTTGGTTAGTTATTAGTTGGAGTAAGTTGTTGTGGAGATTTTTCAGGTTAGGTTAGATTAGATTAGGTTAGGTTGTGTTAGATTAGGTTAGTTATTAGTTGGAGTAAGCTGGAGTTAAGATTCTTCTGGATATACAAAACACTAAAGTTATTATCCAGCGTAATCCTCCCACACACCCCAGCAAAATGATTCACAATGGAGACTAATTAATGAATGCTCGTGTTGTGATAATAATTCCTCTTATTGATTAACGAACTTTAAATAAAATGGAACAAGGTTGAGTGATGGTTGTTGAACTGATATAGAAATGTTAAGTGGTAGTAGATATAGTGTAAAATAAGTCATTGAGTGATACTGTAGTTGTGTAGTACCCAAGTTTGGTTCACTTGTATGTTATTGAGGAAATTATTCAATCAGGATTTTTTTACAAGGATGATTGGTGTACCTGAAGTTGATGATTGTTTTTTTTATTTTTTTTTTATTATTATTATAATGGTTGCCCCTCCTGTAATGAGAATGGCCAGGCCCAAGGGCCACATAGGCGTGAATTTGTTTAAGGTGTTGAAGCTATCGCCAACACAACAACCACACCCTGAGTTAATGAGCTGAGTGACCCAGTGTCAAGGAATAGTCCGTGGCCAACTGCACTGGCTAACCATTACCCCGTAACACGACGCGCGAATCGATTAACATCCAGGTCCCCAATTACTGTTGGGTAGATAGAGGTAAATGACGCAAAGGAACTTGCTCATGGTCTCACCCTGCCTGGAAATGGAACCCGGGTTCATTCGCTTGCGAGGCGAGCAAGCTGACAATTACACCGTGTGTCGCCAACGTGTACCCACACACACACACACACACACACACACACACACACACGTCTCCTGAAGTAGATATGAGAGAGAGAGAGAGAGAGAGAGAGATCTAATCAGCTTATTATCATCCTACACCAACAGGAAGCGACAGACAGACATATCACAACCACCAAGTTTTTCTCAAATTAACATAATCTCTTGTCGTCGTGTCCGTGTGGCTGTCGTGTTTGTCAATCCGTCAATTTCTCTTCTTTCTTCTCTCATGATTATTTCTTCTTTTATTTAATTTTTTTGTTGATTTTCGTCTTCATTTCTTCATTTAAAATTTTCGTGATTTCTTTCCTTCCCTCTATCGTTCTTTCTTTCCTTCCCTCTATCCTTCTTTCTTTCCTCGCCATCCTCTTTATTTTCACCCTTCCATCATCTTTATCAGTTTTTCAATTTTCCCTGTCTCCTTCCTCCCTTCCTTTTCCTATTCTCATCTTTCCTTCAACCTTCCCTCCTTCATAATTCCTCTCCATCTCTCCTTCTATTCCTTCCTTCATCACCATCATATAAAATCATACTCGCTTCCCCCCGCCCTCCTCCCCCCCCCAAAAAAAAAATATTCATCCCAACTTAAAAATTCACGTTTCCTGGCCACTGAGATCACCTACCCTGACCTTACCTTTACTTTGACTTGACCTGACCTCTCCAGAATGATGCCTTATACCTTATACCCAAACGATATATACCCACACACCAAATGAAACTCGAAGAGACTGACTATAATGTGTGTGTGTGGATATTAATCTGTTATCATTCAATCAAAAGTTTATAAGGTTTTTACAAAGTTGTTTTCATTTTAATGTGGACTGGAGACCCTGTATAATATAAGTTGACTAATACTATACTTATGAGTGGGAGTAAACACTAATTCACATCTCTCTCTCTCTCTCTCCAGTCTATTTCCCTCGTCTACTCTCTCAATAATATCTTTCTCTCAATCTACATCTCTCTCTTTCTGTCTTTCTCTCTCCCAGAATGTCAACAGTGAGTAAATATAAATAACCACACGATTTTACAGAATAGGGATATATATGTGTTAGAGAGAGAGAGAGAAAGAGAGAGAGAGAGAGAGATAAACTAACCATGGGACCTGATCTATCACTCATTTGAACGTAACCTAACCTAACCTCAACTATGCTTACAGAACCATTCCCCTCCGTTCCTCCCCGCCTCCTCGGCCCCCCCAGCCCTTGACTGTAGGAGGAATGGGCGAGATAGGGCAGGAAAGGTCAACTGGGTGAGTATACACAAGGTCAACACAGGTCAGGATCCAAGAGGTACAGATCTCCGTGAGTCATGGTGGTCATACTATATAATTGTACTGTAGAAGGTATTGTTTCTCTCTCTCTCTCTCTCTCTCTCTCTCTCTCTCTCTCAGATAACCCCCAAGTTTGTTATGACTCTTCCTGGACAGTGTATTTTTATCTTCAAATAGGGTATGTTATCGTGTATCTCTTGTTAGAACGAGGGAACAAATAATTTATTGAACAATGGCAGGTTGAGGGAGAGGGCGATGTACTCTACAGAACTAAACAAATAATTTTTGGGAAATACAATGTTTTTAACATTCAGTGACATAATATTCTGACATCTACTGTTTAACTATAATCTGCCTACGCTACCGTTCACGGGATGAATATGGGTGCACAATAAACTAGCCGCTGTATGTGGCAAAATTCAAAAGCGGATCCCCGCCTTTTTTATTACATACTAGGAAACATCTTACACACACACACACACGTATAGATGATCAGTAAGGAGGAGCCTCGACCTGAGCCCTGACAGAACGTTACAGGTGTACTATTTCGTCAGGCCGCGGTTAGGAAGTATATGAGAGTGATTTTGGAAGTTATATTTATGTTCCATATAACATATTTATGGTTTATGTGTGTGTGTGTGTGTGTGTGTGTGTGTCTGTCTGTCTGTCTGTCTGTCTGTAATTATGTTAGCTTATGTTTGGTTAGTTATTAGTTGGAGTAAGTTGTAGTGGAGATTTTTCAGGTTAGGTTAGATTAGATTAGGTTAGGTTGTGTTAGATTAGGTTAGTTATTAGTTGGAGTAAGCTGGAGTTAAGATTCTTCTGGATATACAAAACACTAAAGTTATTATCCAGCGTAATCCTCCCACACACACCCCAGCAAAATGATTCACAATGGAGACTGATTAATGAATGCTTGTGTTGTGATAATAATTCCTCTTATTGATTAACGAACTTTAAATAAAATGGAACAAGGTTGAGTGATGGTTGTTGAACTGATATAGAAACGTTAAGTGGTAGTATATATAGTGTAAAATAAGTCATTGAGTGATACTGTAGTTGTGTAGTACCCAAGTTTGGTTCACTTGTATGTTACTGAGGAAATTATTCAATCAGGCTTATTGTCTGAGAGGTCTCGTCTCTCTTATGGCATTTGGCTGAATTAAGGTATTAAGTTTTCATAAATTTTAAACTATTACACTGTGGTTATATTACGACATATTAAACGATTACAGTGTTATATTACGACATATTAAACGATCACATTGTCTATATAACGACATATCACCAATAAAAGAAAATATATAGTTTTTGTATATGTTTATCGCTACACATTATTTATGTGTTTCTGAATAACATAGCTGATTAATCAATGTTATTTATCACATATCACATTAATAAGTATTTCAGCTTTCCTAACCTTATATAACATGTTTACCATCACGTGACACAGACAGACTCTCTCTCTGAGGTAAAACGGAGTTAGATACACGTCTCTCTCTCTCTCTCTCTCTCTCATGATCTGACATAACTCTTGGAAACTTCTGAATTAAACACCAGTAATATATCTTTGTACGATAGTTCCCCTTATGTTGTTAAATATGTATAAACTATTGAGAAATAATTAACAAAATAGTTACGTAACATCAAGTGTGTGTGTGTGTGTGTGTGTGTGCGCGCGCGTAATAAGGAGGACTAACAATCTTCACCTTACTGTAAGATCCTCCCACTTCCCTACACATATCAACAGTAATCTGAAAATAAACCAGAGTAGAACATGTTCCCGCCTTGTTATCCTGTTAATTACGTTTGCGTGTCAATTGGTCGTTAACACCACCAGGTAACGTAATTACTAACGAAGTAATTTTATCTTCGAGGATTGTAATGCATGTTCCATTGTTCTTAATTCCTTTGGCCAGACCACCAAATTGTTTCGCCCAGGTAATGATGATACAGGTGGACAGTTATGTTATGTATTTTAAAACGAAAATTTCATATGGTGCCGGAGTGTGTGCGTGTGTGTGTGTGTGTGTGTGTAGGTAGGTAAACAACAGAGGTAGTGAAGCTTGTTGTCATAAACCATGTACACCTCCCTCCTATTCTGTGTATTACATGTTAGTTGTATCTTTATCGTGTTGGTCATTTATCCCTTATAAGTTAACACCCCCCCCGTATTGTTATTTTGTTCTACTCATTCTCTTACACTTATTTCTCTACGTACTTAGGAGTCACATTGAGTCAAATCTTTTTCTAATTAATATTTCAGGTTTTACATATTCGTGCATAGGACCTTTACTCATTACTAAATCTTACCTTTATATATAGGACAATTTACCCCATAATTACGAACTTTTACTTCAATACATCAACGTTTTGTCCGTAAATTGTTTTTGGTTATTTCTTACACCCAAAATAATTAAGTTACGATTTATTTTGAAGTTCATCGGGAATGTAGTGTATAAATATCACCACTTGATTGTTAGGTTAGGTTAAGTTAGGTTAGGTTAGGTTAGGTTAAGTTAAGTTTGGCCGTAGGTATAGTGTCTGGCCCGGTGAGCGAGGTATGGCTGTGAAAACGGGTCACAGTTTTATTTATCTCAAGTTGTTTATTTCTATTTTATAAACCAAAAAGAGTCAACAACATTTTCTTTATACACCAGTGTACAGTATAGTACGAGTATACAGTGTTGTGTATGGTGTATAACGAGGCCGCTCCTGTGTATGATGTCTTTGTCTTGTTGTGTATGTATGTATTGTTACTCGTATGATGTACTGTATGGTAGGGTTGCCATCACTCAGTTTAAGATAACTTTAATCGCTAGATTTAAGGTCCCCTAAAAATGTTGTCGGTCGCTGTTCATAATTCAATCTGTCTACTCTGATCGGATCTAATTTCATGGATCTCTAGTTATTATCAATCATCTCTTTATTTTTTATGACAATTCGTGAAACTTTACATTTTAGTTTTTAATTAGTTTTTCGCTCATTGAATCTCATTTGTCTCTTGAAATTTAACTTCTGTTTGATTCTTGACGTAATTATCTGACGTGGTACTTTATTTTATTATTGTTAAGTTTACACACACACACACACACACACACACACACACACACACACACACACACACACACACACACAACACCCACACCGTCTCTCTCACTCTGTTGTTTAAGGTAAGAAAGTGTGAGAAAGTTTACACACATTAGGTGGGAAAATGTTCCTCACTTTGCGGGCTTCGATAGGGTAAATGATCTCATCTCGTGTCCCCAGAGTGAAGAAAAACGTCTCGTGTTTGAGTCGGTGAGGCAGCAAACATTCCTTACGCTGTGAGCTGAGAGTTAAGCTAAAGTGCCTGGATACATACATACATACATCGTTGTTCAGATAGATATTTAGTAAAATCGTATTACATGTTCACAATGATTCAGCACGTACTGTACAAACAATATACATACTGTAGACAGTGTAGACATACAGCTAAAGTCTTTAAAACACGTAATGATGTTGGTAATTACACTTGTCCACAACGATCAGAAATTATATAGAACTCTTTATAATTGTTCTAGACATTGGGGAAAATGTTCTAGTTTCTATTAGTAAATCTGAAGGTAAGTTTCATCTCTTGTGTTCAATGAAGTTGGAATAGGTTGAGACTGAGTTATTTGCGAGGCGAATTGTGTGTTTTCATCCCTGGAAAAATATGTACTCAAGGAAGAAATTGGGAAAAATAGTAGGTTTAAAGTGTTGAGTTTGGTGAATTTTCCATCTAAGAAGTTGAATAAGTCGACTGTTTGTTTATGGTGTGGCAAGATATTACACCTCTCCCTTCCCTCCCCTTCCCTTCCCCTCCCCTTCCCTTCCCCTCCCCTCCCTTCCCCCCTCCCCTCCCCCCTCCCTTCCCCTCCCCTCTCATCATCGTGTGAATTCTGCGTCAATTTGTTTTCTTATGCATGAGTGAAGTAGATTTTCATGTCATTGTTACATCACTGTTGAACATGCACAGTTGTTATGGGAAGTGTTAGGGAGGGAAGGATGAAAGAAGAGGGAGGGGAAGGGGAGAGAGTGAGGAGGAGGGAGGACAAATGGGAGAGAGAGAGAGAGAGGTTGGGCGAGGGGAAATTGCACGGAACAGAGGGTAAAGGGGAGGGGAAAAAGGCAGGCGAGGAGAATGGAGAGAGGGAAGCGGGAGAGAGATAGGGAAGAGGGGAGTGATGAAAGTGGGGAGAGAAAGTAGAGAGGAGAGAGGAAAGAAAACCTTGTATGAGTATCAGTTCCAGTTTTATGCTTATTGTGTTATTCTCTCTCTCTCTCTCTCTCTCTCTCTCTCTCTCTCTCTCTCTCTCTCTCTCTCTCTCTCTCTCTCTCTCTCTCTCTCTCTCTCTCCTCTCTCTCTCTCTCTCTCTCTCTCTCTCTCTCTCTCTCTCTCTCTCTCTCTCTCTCTCTCTCTCTCTCTCTCTCTCTCTCTCTCTCTCTCTCTCTCTCTCTCTCTCTCTCTCTCTCTCTCTCTCTCTCTCTCTCTCTCTCTCTCTCTCTCTCTCTCTCTCAATCTGGCATTTTCTCCACTAGGAATAAATACTATAAGCTCCTCTTGAAACCTATATAGAGCATCCCTTCTGAGGGGTTTCCTTGACTGGGGATAATATGCAGCGATGTTTTCCCTCGGTAGGATTCCCTTCACTTGGGTATCCTATCCGCTGAGATTTTATCCACAGGGATTTTTATCCTTAAAGAAATAGTAGTTGAGACCATCCCCCATCGACCGCCCCCAACATAACCCATTAACATTGGTCTTTATCCCCTGGTGATAAGTTTCTCTACCCGACGTAAATTTGATAACATTCAGGGCCTCGTACGGCTGGACCTGACAGTACCTGGTGTTTGTGGGGCATAAACGCCAGGTAGAGGTTCATATGATAGTGAGGCGGGTGGTGGTGATGCTACCATGGTCACTGTGTGGGGGGGGGGGGGTGTCTTGTCATTATACTTGGTTGAGTGTTTTATGCTCGAGGTACAGAAAGTATTACTGCATAACTCTGAACATGAGAGAGAGGGAAAGAGAGAGAGAGAATCAGTAGCGACTATATTGTCTATAGTGTAAGACAAGGTGTAGAGACAACTAACTATAACACCTTGGCTATACTGTATATATTCAATCTGTCTAATTGTTATAGTGTTAGGCATTACTGTCTCCCCTGTCTCAACATTTTCTATCTCTGTCTCTTAATGTACAGTCCTCTTGCATCATCTCGCATCTCATCATCGTCTCTGTTTGTCTCTCTAATGTCTCAATTGTTGGTGTTCTGTGAGAGGAAGAATCTGGAGGTCAAGGTTGTTCAGGGGAGTAGGAGAGGAGATAGAAAAGTAAGATACGGAGGAAGGAGAAGGAAGATGAGGGAGGAAGGAGAAGGAAGATATGGGTGAGAAGCGGAAGGGAAGTATTTAAAGGGAAAGAAAAAAATAGAAAGATAGGGAGAGAGTGAAGGTAGGAAGGACAGGGGGGAGTTTTTTGGGGCATTAGTAAAAGAGGATACGGGGAGAGATGGAAGAGATAAAGGAAAGACCGGAAGGAGAAATGAGGAGGTGAAGAGAAAAATACAAAAAGAAAAGGGAATTGAAGGGAGGAAGGATAATATGTTTTTATAAGTGTGATTAATGATGAACCCAAGAAGAGAGAGAGATAAAAGTGAAAGGAAAGGAAGGGGAAGGAAAAGGAGGAGAATAATGAGGACATGAAGAAAGAATTATAAGAAAATGAGGAAAATATATAATTTTCTTTTGCAGTTTGGATATAAAAAAAACATAGACGCTTGTTGAAAATTGGAAAATATATTCTCGTTAGCTCCATATTTCACCATTAATATTACGAAGAAATATTTATTTCAATGAGAGTTATATAATTTGTTTACTAAATGTTTCAAGTACTAGCAGGCCACACTACCCTTGAGCATTACTGGCAGACCTTCGGCAGTACTGACAGAAGGAAGTAACGAGTCTTATAAGCAGTAGTTTAAGAGAGGATCCTGTGCTCTCCCACCCACAGTTAAAAGTCGTTAAATAAATGATATGATATAATCTTAGGTGGGAGTTTCACTCAGTGTATTCCGGGGATTAGACTGCAATTATTCACAGAGTTATCCTTGTGTGTTAAGGATTATCCATCGTTCTTCAAGGATTTATATGTCTTTGTTCATGGATTATCGCCTCGTTCACGGAGGATAAGGTCACCCTACTTGATGTATTAAATCATCATACTAAGTAGAGTGACATTGTCCTTGTTAGGTATTTATGTCGTCACTTCAGTTAGCATGAAGGTAAGGGTTTATACGGTGTCTCCCTTAATGAGTTGGTCGTAAGGTTGTCTTTAGTGCTTATATCTCTACAGCACACGTTGAGGAAGTGACTTATCCCAACACACGGAGGCTATAACTTGTATCCTGAGAAAGACTTACACTTAACAGTATATTAAACACATACAGACGTCTCTCTCTCTCTCTCTCTCTCATACTTGCATAAGTCAACGTTTATATACTACAACATTTACGTTAGTTGATATCTAACTGAATCTCTTATGTTGCGACCAA
>NW_024717031.1:0-19913 GCF_018991925.1 Homarus americanus | reverse complement strand
GTCACGGCGAGGTGAGGTTTTATATAGCGGAGGTAGGCGTGGCTGTAGCTGACCTCGCTTTGTTAGGCAGTAGCCGACCTTGACCACGAGGCGTTGGCTGGAATTCGAAAAGGGGTCGGCTAGTCAGCAACAAACGGCAGTTGTAGTTGTAGAAATTTCACTATTTATGCTGTGGAAATATAGACACAACATAGGAAATTATCAAATATATACACCAGAAAAATTAATATTGAAGGTAGACATGAGCAAGAACATAAGTAAATAAGAATATATGAAAGAATATAAAGAATATAACATATATTGAAGAATAAAAAGATTAAGTATGAAGTAGGAAAGTAGCGCCCTTAGGGCTGTCCACCTAACTGAGACGAGTTGATTGGTTGGGGTGGTGGCCACCCACAGCAGACGCCCGCTCAAGGGAGGCAGAGGGAGGGGGAGGCTAAGCTGTAGGTAGTAGGTAGATAGGCAGCTACCAAACAGGGAGGTACTACTGCCTGAGAAGATATTGGAAGCATAATGTGTTTGTCTAATGGTAGACCCTGCTGCCATATGGCATCACAAAAATGTGACCAAGTCCCAGGTTGCTGTTGGGATCAGACTTCCTGCCTCATTTACACACAATTGCAGGGTCTCAATTGTTTCTGTTAACATTGACAACACAATACATATACTGTATATTGTTTCTCACTCTTGATCTTTTTTTTATTTTATTTCTTTGTGGTTCTTTAATATTATTATTATTATTGCAGTATTATTATTATTATTATTATTATTATTATTATTATTATTATTATTATTATTATTATTATTATTATTGCAGTGTTATTATCATTAATATTTTATTATTTTAATTTTTTATGTTTTTTAATTTTCTTATCTGAATTATTATTATTATTATTATTATTATTATTATTATTATTATTATTATTATTATTATTATTATTATATTACTACATTTTTCGCCCCAGGCCCCGGTGTGGGTCAGTGACCTGTGCCTGGGTGGGCTAATCCCCTAAAAAAAAAAAAAAAATCTAGCTCGGCATTTATTAGTGTAATGGGTGTTAATTTATGTTTGTTATATGGTGGTGTTATTTGTTCATATACAGTATGCATAAAATGGGTCTTGTTTCTATGTTAGTATGGAGGCTCTTGGGCCACCAACTGTATGTTCTAGTAGTTACTTCTTCTTTAACTGGGAGAATATTGGGTCTCCAACTCTTCAAGTTTGCTCCAGATTCTCTGGGCTTGGCTGTGTGTACGTGTGTTCAGTGGTTCGATATTGTATAATTCGTGAAGTTCATGTATTTTGGTGGTGTATGGGAGTTACTTTGATGCTCTACGGATAGCTTTGTATTGTACTGAATGAAGTTTAAGTTGGCTGGTTTTGCTGATCGTGCTGAGTGGTATTGGTGGGTACTCAGGTGGGGGCGGACAAGTGCTTTAAATAGGTGTAGTTGAAGTTTGGTGTCCATTTGCTAAATCTTCGTAGTTTTGTGAGTTGTGATTGGGCAAGCGTTTGCATTGCGTTATGTGTTTTGCTATGCCTATTCTTGTTATTGTGAGTCCCAGAATTTTGCCTTCTGTTGGAGTATTGTATAGGTACGGTGTTGACTGTGATTGGTGCTGGGTATATTTTGGCAATGTGTATGATCTTTAGTTTCTGTGTATTAGTTTGTTTTTTCCACTTTTTCTATTCATTAATTTGCTCGATGACGTGGGCTGTTTTTCGTGCCATTTTCAAGGTAGTTGGTAGTAGGCAGCTACCAAATAAAGAGAACATTCATCAGTCTGCAAACTTGCTTCTCCTGCTACAAATATGAAGAACACACAACGAGACTGTCCGGAAAAAAGAAAAAAAGTACTGCTCAGATTGTGCAGGCGACGACCATACCTACACTGAATGTAAATACAATGTTGGCTGTCTCAACTGTAAGAGAAACGGGAATGTATGGGCAAAGGTTTGAGCAAGGAGCAACAGCTGATACACAAGGAACACAAGCGACTGATAGAGATCCCAGACAAATGACTAGAAGTGACAAAGAGAAGATAGAAATAACAAAAGGACAGACTATAAGACAAAGGAGTAGGAGGAGAGAAGATAAGATGGAAACTGATCACAATATACAACCTGAATCTGCTGAAGAAATTGGATTAAAAGTTATCACTACAACAAAACATGGAATCCCAACATCGAGACCAACAGGAGGGACAATAGTAAAAAACTGTGAAGGAGGGATATACAAGTGGACATATCAAGAAAAATCCCTAAGTGAAGATTATGTCTGGTCACTAATTACTACAGACAAACTAAAGATTACGGCCAAAGACTTTAAAATAGTAGACCCGTCAGAGTATAGAAGAATCAGAAGCGGGAAACAGGATGATAGGTCTCCACTCCAACTGCCACAATCCAAGTATAAGAAATAATGGACAATAGACAAACAGTAAGAACTTTAAGAATAATACAACACAACGTAAGAAACTGGAAGACCGAGAGAATTAACCTAAGTAATATATATCGCGAAATTGACCCTGACATTATACTAATAAACAGTCACGGTGAGACAGAAAACAACAACATAAAACTCTTTAACTATTATGTAAACCAAAGAAATAAATCGGGCGAGAAAAATGACGGAGTAGCGATAGCGGTTAAAAAGAAACTTAAAATTTAAACTAATTGATGACTTCCAGGATGAATTTCTAGCAATAAAAATAAATACAACTCAAGGAGACGTAATTATTGCTACTACTTATCTCCCACCGAGACGACCCTACTTACCTATAGAAGACCTATTAAAATTGGCTAACAATAGTCATCCGATGTACATCTTAGGAGACTTTAACGCCAGACATAGGATTTTTGACAATACAAATAATAACGTCGTGGGAAACGCCCTTAATCAATTAATAAATTTAGGGAAAATCAATCATCTGGGTCCTAACTTTCCAACCTGGAGAAATCACAATACACAATCGACACCAGACAAAAATTTTACCAACAACAAAGCCTTTTTCAATTACCATATAATACAGGGACCTCTTACAGGCAGTGACCATCTGCCAATTATACTAACACTGTCAACAAGCCCCATACAGATACCAATAAAAAAGAGACTGAAAATGAGTAAAACAGACTGGGACAGCTTCAAAGACGACTTAAGTAATCACCACTCGATTAACCTACAAGGGAAAACAACAGAAGATATAGACTCAGAAATGGACAGACTGCATTCAGCAATAAAAACATCTATAACCAAACACACTCCTACTTCACACTTTAGAACATTACCCAACAACAGACTACCAGAAGAAGTTAAATTAATCCAGACCTATTACAATGAAATAAACAGGTATATGGAAAGACACGGCAGTAACAGATGGCTATATACGACACAGATAGCACTACAGATAAAATTAAGAGACGCATGTAAGGAAGCAAACAATAAAAATGGAATGATATTATAATGGCGGCTGACATGACTAAAGACACAAAAACATTTTGGACTTCCATAAACAAGATGATGGGGCACAACAAGCAAAAAACACCATACATTAAAGACCAAAATGGAACAAAATTGCACGAGGAAAATGAACAAGAGTCAGCATTCAAAAGGGAATGGGTAAAAGCTTTTAAAATATCAGATGAGGAAAATGAAGATTTTGATAGTGAACACGAAGAAAGGATAGAGAAATGGGAAGACAAATACATAGAATCACCCCAAGGCAATATATAGACTATAACTTATTACCTAATAATCAAATAATAACCATGGGAGAAATGATGCACTGTCTGAGGAAATTTAAGGAAAAAGCCCTGGGCTCACAGGTATTACACGAAATATGATCATGAATCTACCTGAAAACATTTTAAATACACTATTAAACATTTATAACGCATGCTTAATAACTGGTTACTTTCCAGACAAACTAAAATATGCTAAAATGATATTTATTCCTAAAGAGGGTAAGGACAATAAGGAAATATTAAACTACAGGCCAATATCTTTATTAGAAATTACCGGAAAACTATTGGAAAAAATATTAAATTCAAGACTTATAGCCTTTTTAACACAACATGGGAAAACTAACAACAGACAACATGGATTTATGCCCAATAGAAATACCCTAACTGCAATAGCTATAATAACGGAAATAATTGCAATAGAAAAAAGCAAGGGTAACCAGATCAATATAATTTTAAGGGATGTTTCTAAGGCTTTTGATAAAGTTGGGCATTTAGGCTTGAAATATAAAATATTAAAACTGGGACTTAACGAATACATGCTAAGAATATTGTGTAACTATTTAGATGATAGGAGAGCACAAATTCAAATTGGAAACTTTTTAGGAACTATGTTTAATCTTGAGAGTGGAGTACCTCAAGGAGGATGCCTTTCTCCAACACTATATACAATTTATACTTCAGACACACCTCAACCTACCCCCTTTAGTGAATATGTAATGTTTGCTGATGATATTACTCAAATAGTATCATACCCAGGAAAATCAACTCAATTTATGGCACTCTACACGGTAAGAGCGATAAAAAACATAAATGATTTTGAGAAAAATGGAAAAATCAGGACAAATAAGAACAAATTCAAGATAATACCAATAGCCAAGATTAAAACAAGTCCAGTAATAGTCGACCAGAACTATACCCATACGACACTGAAGGTAGGATGCTTGGATTAAAACTAACAAAAAGAGGATATATAACATACTTAAAAGATAAAGAACGACAGGCAAGAATAAGATTATCAAAAATAAAACGCTTTAAGAACCTTAGCATTAATAACAAAAGAAAGATTTATATTGCCTTGTCAAATCAATTATGGACTACCCACCCATCCCATTGAACACCCTTAGTAAAACGTGCATTAAAAGGTTACAAACAGTACAAAATATAGCCCTCAGATTTATATATAACATAAAATATACAGACCACATCAATAATGAACAGCTACACAAGAGAGCAAACCTCTTAGCAATCAATGTAGATATACACAACAAAGCTGTAAATATTTGGAAAAAAGTGACTGAACTTAACACAGAAACATATCAAAACTGGAAAAATAATATAGACAACGAAGGATTCCAAGAACACAGTTGGTTTAAATCAGCCAGGAAGAAAGTAATTGAACCATCTCCCGCCCCAATATACATATAAAACATTAATAGAGAGAATAAAGATGAGGACCTACCAGCTCCACAAGAACCTGGTAGGCCTCCATACAATGTACCTTAGACTAACATAACTAATATTTAACATTTAACATTTAACATTTAACATTGAACTAACATCTTAGTAAGAGAAAAAAAAAAAAAAGTGGGCCGTGACTACCCCTCCCCCAGCTACACAAGGACCCAAGGGCTCACTAACTCAAAAAATATATATATATATATATATATATATATATATATATATATAGTATATATATATATATATATATATATATATATATATATATATATATATATATATATTAATAATAATACTAATAATAATAATGTGATTACCCTCTCAGTTATATCAGCTAAAGGTAGAAGAAGTAATTGAACCACCCTCCCCTGCCCTTCATAATAATATACACATTTCTACATAAAAACATTACTAGAGGAATAAAGATGAGAGGACCACAACCAGCTCCACTAAGAACCTGGCAGGCCTCTCCATACAGTGTACCTTTTAGACTAACACAACTAACACTTAATCCAACACCAAAAATGTGACTACCCTCCCAGTTACACAAGGACCTGGGCGGGCTCACTAACTCCAACAATAACAAAAATAATAATAATAAGCAGCATTATATAAATAAAACCAATATTAATACAAAGGTCTGATGACCCAAGGGAGCAGAACAAAGACAAAACACCAATAAGAAAGATGAAGGATCTGGTTATTTCTCCAGATTCTTTCTACTCCTACTGTATTTCAGTTTCACCCACTTTTTCTTCAATTCCTAATAATCTTCTTTTCACCTCTTAACTAATGACTTCTGTATCGTATCGCAGCTACCAAACAGGGGAGGTACTACCGCCTGGGAAGATATTGCCATAATGTATTGTCTAATGGTAGACCCTGCTGCCATATGGCATTACGAAATTGTGACCAGTCCCACGTTGATCTATCTTTCTGCCTCTTTACACACAATTGCAGGGTCTCAACTGTCTCTCTTACTATTGACAACACCACAAATATATATAACCGTATTCCTATTCTTGATCTGTTTTATTCATTCTATTTTATTCTCCTATGTCAGTTGATATTAATATTGAAGCAGGGCCTTCTCGATGTGTCCCACTGGTTGGGAAGGTTGTGGACCGCAGGGCCGACCTGATCATCATCATTACTGGGGCCCCCAACATTCGCGGCCTAAGATCCAATTTTCCTCTGTGGAGCACCATCTATTAACCTCTTCCCGACCTCTACCACTTCTCTTCCGAACTCTCAACTGTCCAAAAGCAGCTTCACCCAAACCTTTCAAGTCTCTTACTACAACCTTTATACCTACTCTGTTCTTAAGGGAAGTATATGCGCCTCATTGCAACACACATACACCTATAGCTCGACTCACGGATCTTGAATCTTCCCTTTATGATGTCATCTGGCTCAAATTATCTCTACCTACTGTGACTATTTTTCTTGTTTCTATACTGTCGTCCCAACTCTACCAACTATTTCTGAATTCTTGACTATCTCACTTCTGCCAAGTGAGTATTTGCTCTCCACACACACCCCAACACCGAGATCCTCTACATAGAGTGATTTCACGTACATCACAGAGTGGCTTGGCCTCTGCAAGGATGACCCAGGTGGAGCTGAAGCACTCTCTTTCCCTACTTAATGATTTGGAACAAATAATCAAACACTTACACGCGTTCCTGATCGACACGATCAACTTGTTAACATCTTTTGATGTTTGTTTTACCTCTAACCCCTCACATACACTATTCATACTCAATTTCTGTCACCTTAGGGTCTCTTGATCACAACCTCATTTCTATTAAATCAAACTGGGCACGACCACCTCCCCCACCCCCCAAACGCGTCAACTATGGTGTAAGGGCGCGTTTTCCAACACCTACACCAATTTTATCTTACTCTTACCAAATTCCGTCACATATACTTTGGGAGCATGGACATTCTTTGGTAGTGCATGGTCATTCTTTTGGTAGCATGGTCGAGGGTCTAGGCACATGGGTATGGTAATTTGGTATCAAGAGGCAGTGGCGGTTATTAATCAGGCCGCATCGGTGCCATCGTTTCATATATATGATCCCTCCTGGGTTTCTACCACATCTGGGGCAGTTGTCGAGTGAACCAAGAGTCACAATTGGATCTGGAGAAACGTGTTGAGAGCGTCAGGGACGAAGCATGACAACACAAACAAATCTCTGGTCTAGAAACGACAGACATATTTACGTTATATTTACTTACACTGGGTGAATGACAATTCAACTGTTAGCATGAACACTGATGAACACTGATATTCACTACAATTGACTGAATCAAACTGAATGGCTACACAAACATGCCTGGAGAAACGTGTTGAGAGCAAGTGGACGTCAGTTCTGTGATGCACTGGGTATATATATCCCTGAGTTGCCAGTGATCACTACTCATGCAATGACAATAATACAAACAAACTAACTGTTACTTCAATCAAAGATGACCAGTTGACAGGTCTGGCGAATTACTTGAGTTGATATACACAGACTAATTCAAGATTGAGCTTCCCAGGAGAAAGTGGAATAAACAACGCATTGATAACTGTCTTCACAAAGGTGGGACTCTGGGAGGGAAACACAAGTGTAGTGTCTATGGGGAAAAACACTTCTTCTCAGGGGTCGCTAACCCACTCATGTTTTGCGGTCGTGGAGTTTAATAAGAATCATTAGTTAAATAGACTAGTAGTCAACGTGACCATGACAAAGCTCCCCCTTTTCCCGAGATTCTTATTAAGCGGTAACGTTCGCTAAACATGTACAGTAATTACACAGATTCTTTAAACAACTGTCACCTTTCGTCACGGTTTCACACTACATACACTCGTAAAACACATCAGGACTATTACAGGTATCTGGTACAAAAGCATACAAAATAAGAACAATGGTTACATACATGGGATAAACGGTAGCTAAAAAAAACATATATATCATTGACAACATGGCATAGGGAAACAAAATACAAGTAATTAAACATACATGGGAGAATAATGTAACAATAAAGAACAAGCATAAAAATGGGGTTACATACAGTACATAACATAAAAAAAAATTGTTACACAATACACACTCTGAAGATATAGTTTCTCATATCAAAATTCAAAGAGGAAACTGACCAATGCTTACTCAACACCACTGAGACTTAACTTCGATTTCTCAAGCTAGGACGTATATGAACAGACCCCATCAAGTCGAAGGAATGATATATTTGACTAAAGAGTCATGTCCTACTCGTGAGAGGCAGCAACTTTCGAGGGATCCCGAACGAGCGGAGATTCCCAAGAATACATCCAAATCCTAACGGTCCTTATGGGAGCACAACCAAACCTAAAACTATCTGTACTTATGGCATTTGTCATGTGGTGAAACCAGCGCCATTGTCGAGGCCTGACTCCACCTAAAAGTCACGAACATTACTCCTATACACACCCACAATAAGCCTAGCTAGGACTTTACCGGCAAAACTTGAGAACTCACAACTGGTATCTTTACTCAACTAGTAACAGATACCCTTCAGATGATTGCATAACTGCCAATCCATCTTCCAATCTCTGTGTCTACTGCACTTGACAATCCCCATCTGAAAAAAACATCAAAGAAAAAAAAAATTCACAAACACCTACATACTCACAAACATTCCCATACAACGCATTCCACAACTCACATGACAAATAACGTATTCACTTACCAGTTGTACTTCTCAATTGCTACACAAGTATGCAAAACATCACTCTTCACCATGCACATCAACAACCAATGCATTCCAGTCAAAGTCTACAGCCCTTTAAAGAAATCTCAGCAACACTGATGCTCGTCTCTCACATAACTAGCAAGAGAGGCATTCCTCACTCTTCTTTTCTACACTTCCTTGTCCATCAGGCCATGCACCTGATGAAGCAACTGGTGGTGAGACCCGGGTGTCATTCCTGAGAATGAACATGTCTCCACCCCCATACTTCTCAACTCTACACATCAACTTACTGGACACAGGTTCTGAGCTGACTGCAATGAACTGCTCTTTTGTGACTGCCCTCATGCCTGGAGGTCACAACAACTCACTGTAACTACACAACACGGGCACAGTGCACACTTTCAAAAACAAACGGATTACTGCCTAACTGTCCTTCTAATACATGAAAACACTTGAAATACTGGTTCAAAGTACTACTCAACTTATTACTCATTACCCGTAGTGATAATACTGAAATGTGAACTTGTACTTTACTGCTTCACTGATGAATACCCGAGAAAAACATCACTGTACTCTTTTGTCACTTTCCAAGACAAACTTACTGTGCACACTCAAAGGAATAGTACTGTGCTTGTTATTGTCAATCTCTGTATAGTTCAACACTGTAGGAACTCTTCCGGAATTACACTGTACTCTAGCAAATCAAACAACTTAAGAAAGAGTCATAGACATTTCCATTACTGAGAGTCACGCTCACAAAAAATAAAGTGGTAATACTGTAATACTTTACGAGACTGTCCCCTTGGTACTCAACAAATATTCACTGTCTTTTCAATTGCAATGATTTTAACACTGTTATCACTTCACAATGTACTCTGTTGTACTCACAAATGGGGGGGTCCTTACATGAACTTTCACCAATCAATTTTCAAAGATTGCGTTCTTTTACAGATGTCCATATCACCATAGAGTCCTCAACTCATCAAAGCAATTGCTGAAATTATACATGTATTAGCTCTCAAATAAACATAAAACACACTTAATGACAATGCCTGTAAGTCTATACTGCTAGAAACTAATGCTCTATGCACTAAAATCATAAACTAGTAGAAACTACTAAAAATGCAATGTACTCGGAGATATCTAATACAACTCGTGTTATACAAATAAATTCACTTGTCAAAACTGACGTCAACCTATACTAAAACACTTCCAATTGAAATCAAAGGAAAAAAATATTATTAATTTATAACTACCAGGTTCAACTCCTGGGCTTATTGCAGACTCAGTACTTCCTTCTTTACTTTTTTTCTTATTTCTTTACTCAACAGTAATTACTCAGATCTTACACTCTTACATCACATAACCTTACTGGTGTTACATTACATTACATACCAGGACCAGTTCCTTGGCCCTACTCACAATACATAGTACATGGCACTCCTTGTAGATTACTGTACTTCTCACACCTACTGGTGGTACGTGGCATTACAGTACAGATACAAGACTTTACTCAACATACACGTTAATGCTGAAACCAGCAGATACATGGGTCCACTACCCAACATGGGATAATTATTTCCAACTAATTGTCCCTAACATACATATATAAACACCCTCTGTTGACATATAACTTCCAGGGTGCGTCCCAGGGTAGAACATTGAGATTCACGACTGTTGTTATGGTCGGTGGTAGCCAGACACATGGCGAGTACGGGGTCTGGCACCAAGAGACAGTTGAGCATATTAATCAGGCCGCATCGGTGCCATCGTTTCATATATGATCCCTGCTGGGTTTCTACTACATCTGGGGCAGTTGTCGAGTAAAGCAAGAGTCGCAATTGGATTTGGAGAAACGTGTTGGAGAGCGTCAGGGGACGGAAGCATGACAACACAAAGGGGAACGCGCATGCGTGCGTAGTGTCAACAAAGGCTGTAAGAGACTGCTCCTTGAAATTCGTATTTCTGACGAATTCAGCGAGTCTACCAATCCCAGCCTGTGCAGACAACTATAGTAAGACCCAGTTATCAGCACAGTGGCATATATATTTTTTTTTACTTTTGGACTTTGTCATTTTTTGGGGATAAAACATCTGGTCCTACCACCCGATCCTTTGTCATTTTTTGGGGATAAAACATCTGGTCCTACCACCCGATCCCTCTGAGCAAACTTTTTCAAGTTTGAGCATGCGCAATGTGATAGTGTGACGTAGCAGTGACATCATTACCACTCCACCTGACTGCAATGTTGCCAACGTGCCCTATGCCCGCCGTTAAACGCTCCCGTTTGTTGGAAACGGGGGCAGTACGTGACAGTGATGCTGACAACTTTCTTCTTGAAGACACGCCAAAGAAGAAACAGAAACCTCAGAAGTCAGGGTCTCCAGCAGGGGCCACGGCTCCCCCTTGCACCCCTTCTGGGGCTGTAGAGGGTGGACTCCTCCTGTCATCGGGGTCCCCAAGTGAGCTTACATGTGGCTCAATGACCTATCCTCCGCCAACGATGGACATAGGGGATTCCCTTTGTCTCCCTGCCCCGTCGCGCCTTCGTCGACTTGCCTTTCCTCGGGACTTGCTTCTGAGCACACGGACGACCTGGTTTTTCCGTCACTGCTCTCCACTTCAGGACTCAACACTTCGCCTCCGCCGAGGTCCCACAGCCGTGATAGTCACCACACAAATGGACGAGACGGTACGCCTGCTCACTCAGGTGGGCTTTCCTGCTCCCCAGGGGGAGGTGATGCTGAAGTTCACCATCATCACCCCAGAAACTCGTCGTACCAAGGTAATGGTTCGCCACGTACCCTGGGAGATCCCTATCGACGATCTTCGCCCTCTTCTCCCACAACTACTGGACATGGAACGCCGCATCAACCCGGTCTCCAAACGTCCATCCAACGAACTCATCGGCTGGTGGGTGGGCCCCCTCCCTCCGAAGGTGAATGTAGGACCTATTCACAACTGTCCTCTCGACCGATTTATCGGAACCCCGAAAATCTGTGGTCGTTGCCAATCGTGGAAACACCGCACCTGAGAGTGCACGAGGATGGTCGCCTGTGGTTTCTGTGCAGGTCCTCACGAAACAGTGGAATGCAAATCGAAAATTCAGAACAAAATCCCAGTTATTCCACGGTGTGTCAATTGCCATGGCAGTCACCACGCCTGGAATGCCAATTGCCCACAGCGTCCTGGCACTCGCCCGGGGAAAACTTACCTTGTACCACCGCCCTCGTCTCTGACGAAGCCCCTGTCAACCAAACCTCACTCCTATCCACCACCGCCTCTTCCATCCACCAAGGATTTCCCATTGATCTCCTCTCCTCTACCATCCCCCCTATCACCCCTACCACCCATCCTTTCTCCCCTCCCTCCCTCTCCCTACCGTTCTTGGAACAAGGTCGTTGCCGGCCCTGCCACACAGTCACCACCATCTCCTGCCCACCCGGACCCCCGCTGTCTCTCACCAGCACCACCACCTCTTACTCAACTGAACCCTCACCGTCCCTCTCCGTCGCTACCACCACCACATGCCCAGTCGGGCCCTCGGCAATCCTCGCCGCCACCTCCAGCTCCTGTACAGGTACACAAAGTTGGTTCTATGGAAACAATCACTCTCCGTCTGGATCGCCACTCCAAGCAAATCAACCTTCTCTCTGCCCAACTCGACTTGTTTGTGAAAACAATTGCGACATTGCAGAGGCAACAACTCATTCTGGACACCCTGACCCAACAGGGGCGCACTTTGCAAGCCCTGATGACCCGCCTCCTTCCATCTCCCGAGATGGAGGATCCATCCCTCGCTCTCCCACCCCTCCCTCTCCATTTTCCTCAACAGAATTTGGTACCTCCTCAGGAGCCCTGTCTAGCCCCTCCGACTCATCCCACACCGGAGGCCGTCCCTCCTCTTCTTACAATGGAACATCCAGGGACTTAGACCTCGCCGGACAGACCTCACCCAGTTTGTGCTCTCCCATCAAGTAGATGTTGCTGTACTTCAGGAAACCATCACAGACGATGTTACTCCACTCCGCCTCTCTGGCTATACTGTTTACACCCTGCCTCGGTACCTTGGGCAGGCTCGTGGCCTCCTCACCCTTGTGCGTAACACCATTCCATCTGTTCGTCTCCCTTCACCTGACTCACATGGACCCCCGTCTGAATTACTTTCTGTCTCCCTTACTCTTGGTGACCGGACCCTTCGTGTAGTCAATGTTCATTTCAAGAGTGATTCTCTGGACCCCCAGGTTCTTCACGACCTCCATGATGGGATTCCCACTATTGTTCTTGGCGACTTCAATGCCCGCCATCCCACTCTTACTCCGGATCATCCCACGCCATGTACCCTTAACGGATCACATCTCTCACAGTTTCTTAATGGGGATGATGATGTTCGCTTTCTTTGTCCTGACGATCCTACTCGCCTCACCCATAGTTTCCTTTATGTTGGCTTACTATTGAACGGTCATACCTCCTTTCATCCTACCGTCTGCACCGAGCCTGCTCTGTATAGTGACCATCTTGCCGTTATTACCCATATCAGGCTCTCCTTCTCTGCCCCGACATCAGCTCCTTATCGATCCCCTCGCCTTCGTCTCACACAAGATGCTGTTCCTTCCTTTACCCAATACCTTTCTACCCGGGCGGATTCCTATGTTGTCCCCCAGTCCCTTGACTCTTACAGCACTGATTTTGTTGATGCCGTGTATGACTCTGTCAATCGCGCTACCCCTCCACGCCCTCCCCGTCACCCCAGAAGTGCCACCAACTACTGGTATCGTATCCCTGCCATGAGACATTTCCGGCAGGTAACCCGTGATCTCCACTCTGCCATACGGAGGTCTCGGTCTCCAGAGGACTGGGAAGACTTAAAAAATTGGTGCTCCTTTGCAACTCAGGAGCGCCGTCGGATACGTGAGGCGGACTGGCTATCCTTCACGGGGTCTCTATCGTTCCAGTCGTCACCCTATTATGTATGGAATCGGATTAATGCTATACGGGGTACTCGACGGAGGCCTCCTCCCCACCCTGACCCCGCCTCCCTTGCCTGCTCTTTAATGGAGGACTGAGCACGAGCTTCCTCCCCTGAGGCACTTCCAGATCCAATGCAGGAGGCAGTGCAGGCTCGCATCGATGCGTCTGAGCCTGTTGTTCGTGCTGCTCTTACCTCCCCTGCCCCCACCGACCATCCCATCACACAGTTCGAGCTTGACAGTGCTCGTCACTCTAGAAAAGACACCTCTCCTGGGGATGATCAGATAACCTACTCCGTCCTCAACGCCTGTACTAATATTCCTAACGGCCCCTTGCTTGCTCTCTACAATATGTCTTATGAACATGGGGTTCTCCCGTCCAACTGGAAAAATGCCACTATTATCCCCATCCCTAAGCCAGGAGATCCTGGGAAATATCGACCCATTAGTCTTACCTCCTGTGTTTGCAAGATGATGGAGAGGATACTCCATCGTCGCCTTCTTCACACCATAGGCGGCTTCCACAACTCCCTCAATGGTTTCATTCAACATCGCAGCACAGCACACTCCATTGCTTCCTTTTATTGCAATCAGACTGCCCGCATCTCCGTCTTCCTTGATATCAAGGGAGCCTTTGATACAGCTCAGCCTGCCCTCATTTTAGCTGAACTTGCGCGGTTAGGGGTTAAAGGGAGACTTCTACAATGGATCGCCTCTTACCTCACTGGAGGTCAGGCCCGGGTTCGCGTTGAAGGCTCTATGTCTCCTGTTCAAGAAATGAACCGTGGCACCCCTCAAGGTGGAGTCTGAGTCCCACCTTGTTTAACACTCTCATGCATTCCATTGCATCTCTCCCGTGGCCGACAGAAGTTGTCCACTCAGGATATGCCGACGATGTCCTCCTCCAAGCCCCTGACTACCTCAGCATGCAGGAAGCCCTTGATCTGGTCTCCAGAGAGTGTGATTCACTTGGTTTCCTTCTTTCAACTGCGAAAACAACGGTCGTGTTGTACCTCCACCCCTTCTCTTATCAGGAACGCCCTTGGACTGGGTTAATGAGACAAAATACCTGGGTGTGTATGTAACACGCACACGTTGTCAGATCCCTGAAGTCCGCTATCTTTGAGACAAATGCTTACGGCATCTCGCTCCCCTCTTTACCATGTGCAGGAGTTCCCTTGGTGCCACCATCCCTGTACTTCTCACCATGTACAAGTCCTTCGTCCGTTCCTGTGTCGACTACGCCGCCCCTGCCTTCGTCAACATTAGTCGGACTGCTGTCAACCGTCTCGAAGTTATCCAGAGGAAAGCTGCTCGTATCATCCTTGGGGCTCCTCAGTGGACAAGCTCTACTTTTCTACATACCGAACTTGGTCTTTCCCCCTTACAGGATCGTGTCCAGGAGTTTTACCTAAAAACTGCCGTTTCCATTCTACGGGATCCTCGGGGCAACTACGTCCAAACCAACTTGACTCCTGCTGTCCGAGACCGACCTCCATCTAGAAGACAGTGGCGAGGGTCACTCATCCGAGCCCTTCAGGAACACGACCTCCTGCCTAATATTGTTGTCACCCCTGCTGTTGGTTCGTCTCCTCCCTGGCTGGATTTTCAACCTGAAGTGATTGCCCTCGGTGGACCGCTCCCAAAATCCCAGGTGAACCCTGTTATTCTCTGCAAATACCACCTCTCCAGGATCGCCCACTGGTCCCCAGGTAGGGTCGTCCTCTACACTGATGGTTCTGTTGACCCCGCTACAGGTAGGGCCGGGGCTGGTGTCTACATCTCCCGTCCTGATGCCCCTGAGCCTATCAAACTGTCTCTCAGAGTTTCTAACGGGGCATCCTCCATTCAGGCTGAACTAATAGCCCTCCTTGCCGCCCTTCTCGCTGAGGAAGAAGCAAATGGTTTCTGCCCCTTGCTTGTCTGCTGCGATTCCAGGTCTGCTCTCGACGGGATCGCATTTGGATCAGGGGAAAATAAGGACCTCATCCTCCGAATACGAGGGTTAACATTCACACTTCAGGATGCAGGCCGTCCTGTGACATTCCTATGGATACCCAGTCATGTCGGTATCTTGGGGAATGAGGCAGCAGATGGCCTTGCCAAGACTGGCTGCAACAAGGCCACACCTGACTAAGTTGTTCCTCGAACACTTTTACAGATTAGGACCCAAATTCGCCGCAAACAGAGAGAAGCTCGGGAAGCAGCCATCCTCCTGGACTCCCCGCCCACCTAGTACGATGTCCTCTGTAAACTTCCTGACCTCTCGTACGTCAACGGGAAAGGGTCGTGGAAAGGGGACGTGATTGCTGCCCGTATCATCATTGGGTATGACTTTGCTTGGGAGATTGGTATTCCCGCATCCCCTGACCAACGCTCTTGTGCATTATGCAGAAGACCCGACAGCAGCACCCTTATCCACTACCTACCTAAGATGTCCTCACACACAACGCTTCCGTGACGCCTGCTGGACCACCACTCCATGACCCCCTGACGGAGACACGATGATCCTCCCCATACTGGCCAGATATTTTGTAAATAATATTGATTATGTGTTAAAGGAATATCCTTCCTTCCTTAGGCTTTAGTAAGCCTCTTTATAATATTTATACTGTATATACTTGTCACACTTGTCAGATGCTTCTGGTGTCATTGTACAGGGGTACCTAATGACAGCACTAGGATCCCGCTTCCTCTATCAAGGAATAAACAATTGAAATTGAAATTGAATTGGCAACACAAACAAATCTCTGGTCTAGAAACGACAGACGTATTTATGTTATATTACTTCTTACACTGGGTGAATGACAATTCAACTCTTAAAGCATGAACACTGATGAACACTGATATTCACTACAATTGATTGAATCAAACTGAATGGCTACACATAAACATACCTGGAGAAACGTGTTGGAGAGCGTCAGTGGACGCTCGCCCTGCGTGATGCGCGGGTATATATATCCCTGAGTTGCCAGTGATCACTACTCATGCAATGACAATAATTACAAACAAACTAACTGTTACTCAATCAAAGATGACCCTCAGTTGACAGGTCTGGCGAATTACTTGAGTTGATATACACAGACTAATTCAAGATTGAGCTTCCCAGGAGAAAGTGGAATAAACAATGCATTGATAACTATCTTCACAAAGGCGGGACTCTGGGAGGGAAACACAAGTGTAGCGTCTATGGGGAAAAACACTTCTTCTCAGGGGTCGCTAACCCACACATGTTTTGCGGTCGTGGAGTTTAATAAGAATCATTTGTTAAATAGACTAGCAGTCAACGTGACCATGACAATGGCACTATCAGAGGGCAAGCTGGCAATCCTTGCGAGAATTCTTCACAGACTTTCCTTGGGATGAATGTTGCTTTTCCACTCAGGACGCCTCTGTATGTGCTGACAGCATTGCTGGGGTTATACAGGGTGGTATGAGGGCATTTATCCCATCTTCTACCAAAATTTTCACATTACAATCATGGTTTGATTGCTCCTGTTCTATTGCTTGCAGGGTGAGAGATAGGGCATTTCGAGCTATGAAACTTTCTCCTTCTCCTATTACCCACACCTCTTTCCTTACTTCTAGGAATCGTTGTAAGGCTATTCTTCGTAGGGCCAAACGGAAATTTTATAAAAAGAAAGACCTCTGTCCTGACTACTTCTTCCTCTAGTAAATCCTTTTGGTCATTAACCAAAAACATCAGTAACAACTTTTGCATTCCTTCTTTTCCTCCTCTCTTCCGAGCTGATAACTCTATAGCCAACTCTCCCCCTGACAAAGCCAATCACTTTGGCACATTATTCTCCTCTAATTCCACCTTAGACGATTCCCACTCTATCCCTCATACCCCTGCACCTCCTACTGAACCTATGCACTTTCCTGTAATCTCCACTCGCAGGGTTGCCGATGTGTTATCCAGGTTGGATGTGAGTAAGGCGCATGGACCGGACGAAATACCCCCTCGTGTTCTGAAGGAGTGTGATGAAGCTCTGGCCCTTGTGCTTGCTCGCCTCTGCCTCAAAACCCAAACTTTTCCTTCTTCTTGGAAGCATGCCTTTGTTCAGCCCATCCCGAAGAAGGGTGACCATTCTAATCAATCTAACTATCGCCCCATTGACCTAACTTCATCCCTCTCTAAGATTTTCGAAACTATCTTGAACTCCCATTTTCTCCGTCACCTTGAACGCCTTTCTCGTTTGTCGGATCATCAGTATGGCTTTCACCAGGCGAGATCTACTTGTGATCTACTCTTCTATTGCACCCATCTTTGGTTAGCCTCTCTTAGGGATTATGGGGAAACTTTCGTCGTGGCCCTCGACATGTCCAAGGCATTTGACAGGGTATGGCACAAGTCTTTGCTATCTAAACTTCCCTCTTTTGGTTTCTCTCCCCCACTTTGTTTTCTAATCTCAAGCTTCCTTGAGAACCGATCCATGACAGTTGTTGTCGAGGGATCGATCTCTCTTTCTCTATCAATAGTGGTGTCCCACAGGGTTCTGTTCTTTCACCTACTCTCTTCCTTCCCTTTATCAATGATTTACTTCACACTACAACTAATTCTATCCACCCTTACGCTGATGATTCTACTCTTGACTCTTCTTCACATTTTCCCCTTCATCCTAACTCTCAAACAAGATCTATTTCTAGAGCTGATATCATTTATTCTATCAATGCAGATCTGTGCAGCATCTTTGAATGGGGAGGTACAAACTTGGTTAAGTTCAAGAGTAATAAAACTCAATATTTACCAATTACACTTTCTAAGTTAGACGATCTCCCACCAAATACATTTCAGGACGCTATCATCTTGCCAAATTCTGAAATAAATATGTTAGGCCTCACCACTTCCTCCAATATGTCCTGGAAACCACACATCCTGAATATAGCTAAAGCTGCCTTCCGAAAGTTGGGAATGCTGTACAGTTGCCATAGCTACTTCACTCCTGAGCAGTTGCTCCAAGTATATAAGGGATTCATTCGTCCTAACTTGGAGTACTGCTCTCATATCTGGGGTGGCTCTTCTTCTGTCCAACTGTTAGATAGGGTGGAATCAAATGCATTTCGTCTTATTAACTCTCCTCCTTTTGTCGACAATCTCTCATCCCCTTCTCTTCGCCGCAATGTTACTTCACTCTCTCTCTTTTACACGTACTTTAACGGGCAATGTTCGGTGGATTTGGCATCCTGTGTACCGCCGGCAAGGCTGTGGGCTCGTAACACACGTCTTGCCCGCGGTGCCCACCGTTTCTCTGTGGATGTCGGTCACACGAGATTAACTTGTTATAGTACCTCCTTTCCTCACACAGCCAAACTGTGGAATGCTCCGCCTTCTTCTGTGTTTCCTTACTTATACAATCTGTCTCACTTTAAAAAAACTGGTTTTCCGGCATCTTCGTGGTGTAAATTAACACAGTCTAACCTTTTTCTTCTCTATTTTCAATTTCTTTCTGTTCTTTTTTTTTCGCCCCCCCCCCTCCCCCCAGGCCCCCTTGTGGGTCGTTTGACCTGTGCCCGGGTGGGCTAATTCCCCAAAAAAAATCTGTTTGCCCTTGCCTGGATGTCGGATGATTTGGGTGACGTCATCAGCATAAACTATGTATTTTCCGTGTGTAGGAGGTGGCATGTCCGCCGTGTATATTGTGTAGTGTTGGCGAGAGGTTACTTCCCTGTGGTACTCCGCTGTATACCTTGATGCTTGGGCCTATGTGGTTACCAATGATAAATTTTGCTTCTCTATTGTCAAGGAAGTTACAAAGAAAAGAAGTATAGTTGTTGGGAAGTTCTTGGTTGATAATTTTGTATATAAGTCCTAAGTGCCGTCGTGCATTTAGGTCACCCAGAAAATGAGTTGGTATATTTCTTCTCACCAGTTTGAGCATGTCTGCTAGTGGGAATATGGGTCTTCTCGGAGGGAGGTAACAGATGCCGATTATAATAGGTACAGTTGGGCAGTTAATTTCGATCGCCAGAAAGTTTTCTTGAAATGAATCGTGTATCTTGTGTTGTATGTTTCG
>NW_024717030.1:0-20037 GCF_018991925.1 Homarus americanus | reverse complement strand
AAACGTTGCTCTGATCACCTAAGCGGCACGGGTGGTCCCCATTAGAGGTTCATGGCGCCATAAGGTCGTTGAACAGGCTTTGTGTGAAATATAGTAGAGTCTAGGACTGCTTTTATTGTCCTGGCTGCCCAGAGGTAGCGTTCCCCGGTCACAATTATAAGATCGTGGGTTCAAATCCTGGTGGGGTGAGGTGTTGATTATATGTAGAAGACGCGTGCTTTATTGCGCTTATGAAATATATATGGATCCTTGTGTTTGAAGCCTCATTTGGTAAAACGTTGCTCTGATCACCTAAGGGGCACGGGTGGTCCCCGATAGTGGTTCACAGCCCCATAAGCTCGTTGAACAGGCTTTGTGTGAAATATAACAGAGTCTAGGACAGCTTTTAGTGTCCTGGTGGTCCACAGGTAGCATTCCCTTGTCACAATTATAAGATTTTGGGTTTGAATCCTGGTGGGGTGAGGTGTTGATTTTATGTAGAAGTCCGCATGCTTTATTGGGCTCAAGAAATATATTTTGATCCTCGTGTTTCGTAGCCGGATTTGGTAAAACGTTGCTGTGGTCCCGAATCGGCACGTGTGGTCCCCATTAGAGGTTCATGGCGCAATAAGCTCGTTGAACATGCTTTGTGTGAAATATACCAGAGTCTAGGACTGCTTTTAGTGTCCTGTTGGTCCACAGGTAGCATTCCCTGGTCACAATTATAAGATTTTCGTTTTGAATCCTGGTGGGGTGAGGTGTTGATTTTTTGTAGAAGTCCGCGTGCTTTATTGGGATAATGAAATATGAATGGATCCTCGAGTTTCCAAGCCAGATTTGGTAAAACGTTGCTCTGTTCACGTAAACGGCACGGGTGGTCCCCTATAGTGGTTCACGGCGCCATAATCTCGTTGAACAGGCATTGTGTGAAATATAGCAGAGTCTAGGACTGCTTTTATTGTCCTAGTGGCCCAGAGGTAGCGTTCCCCGGTCACAATTATAAGATCGTGGGTTCAAATCCTGGTGGGGTGAGGTGTTGATTATATGTAGAAGTCCGCGGGCTTTATTGGGCTAATGAAATATATATGGATCCTCGTGTTTCGATGCCGGATTTGGTTTAACGTTGCTCTGATCACTTAAGCAGCACAGGTGGTCCCCTATAGTGGTTCCCAGCGCCATAAGCTCGTTGAACCAGGCTTTGTGTGAAATATAGCAGAATCTAGGACTGCTTTTATTGTCCTGGTGGCTCAGAGGTAGCGCTCCCCGGTCACAATTATAAGATCGTGGGTTCAAATCCTGGTGGGGTGAGGTGTTGATTATATATAGAAGTCCGCGTGCTTTATTGGGCTAATGAAATATATATGGATACTCATGTTTCGAAGCCGCATTTGGTAAAACGTTGCTCTGATCACCTAAGCAGCACGGGTGGTCCCCTATAGTGGTTCACAGCGCCATAAGCTCGTTGAACAGGCTTTGTGGTTACAGCAGAATCAGGATCGCTTATTGTCCCAGGCCCAGAGGTATGCTCGCCGCCAATTATAAGATCAGGTTCAAATCCTGTGTGAGGTGTTGATTATAAGGTCCTTGCCATTAACAATAATGAAATATATATGGATCCTCGGTCAGCCGGATTTGGTAAAACGTTGCTCTGATCACCTAAGCGGCACGGGTGGTCCCCATTAGAGGTTCATAGCGCCATAAGGTCGTTGATCAGGCTTTGTGTGAAATATAGTAGAGTCTAGGACTGCTTATATTCTCCTGGTGGCCCAGAAATAGCATACCCCGGACACAATTATAAGATCGTGGGTTTGAATCCTGGTGGGGTGAGGTGTTGATTACATGTAGAAGTCCGAGTGCTTTATTGGGCTAATAAAATATATATGGATCCTCGTGTTTCCAAGCCGGATTTGGTAAAACGTTGCTCTGATCACCTAAGCGGCACGGGTGGTCCCCATTAGAGGTTCACAGCGCCATAAGCTCATGGAACAGGCTTTCTGTGAAATATAGCAGAGTCTAGGACTGCTTTTAGTGTCCTGGTGGCCCAGAGGTAGCGTTCCCCGGTCACAATCAGAAGATCGTGGGTTCGAACCCTGGTGGGGTGAGGTGTTGATTATATGAAGAAGTCCGCGTGCTTTATTGGGCTAATGAAATATATATGGATCATCGTGTTTCGAAGCCGCATTTGGTAAAACGTTGCTCTGATCACCTAAGCAGCACGGGTGGTCCCCTATAGTGGTTCACAGCGCCATAAGCTCGTTGAACAGGCTTTGTGTGAAATATAGCAGAATCTAGGACTGCTTTTATTGTCCTGGTGGCCCAGAGGTAGCGTTCCCCGGTCACAATTAGAAGATCGTGGGTTCGAACCCTGATGGGGTGAGGTGTTGATTTTATGAAGAAATCCGCGTGCTTTATTGGGCTAACGAAATATATATGGATCCTCGTGTTTCGAAGCCGCATTTGGTAAAACGTTGCTCTGATCACCTAAGCGGCACAGATGGTCCCCATTAGAGGTTCATGGCGCCATAAGGTCGTTGAACAGGCTTTGTGTGAAATATAGTAGAGTCTAGAACTGCTTTTATTGTCCTGGTGGCCCAGAGGTAGCATAACCCGGTCACAATTATAAGATCGTGGGTTTGAATTCTGGTGGGGTGAGGTGTTGATTATATGTAGAAGTCCGCATGCTTTATTGGGCTAATGAAATATATATGGATGCTCGTGTTTCCAAGCCGGATTTGGTAAAACGTTGTCTTATCACCTAAGCGGGCACGGTGGTCCCTATTAGAGGTCTTAAGAACCACAAGCTCAAGTTGAACAGTTTGTGAAATATATCAGAGTCTAGACTGCTTTTTAGTGTCCTGGTGGTCCAGAGGTAGCGTCCCCCGGTCACAATTATAAGATTTGGGGTTCAAATCCTGGTGGGGTGAGGTGTTGATTATATGTAGAAGTCCGCGTGCTTTACTGGGCTAATGAAATATATATGGATCCTCGTGTTTCGAAGCCGGATTTGGTAAAACGTTGCTCTGATCACCTAAGCGTTACGGGTGGTCCCCATTAGAGGTTCATGGCGTCATAAGCTCGTTGAACAGGCTTTGTGAGAAATATAGCAGAGTCTAGGACTGCTTTTATTGTCCTGGTGGCCCAGAGGTAGCGTTCCCCGGTCACAATTATAAGATCGTGGGTTCAAATCCTGGTGGGTGAGGTGTTGATTATATGTAGAAATCCGCGTGCTTTATTGGGCTAATAAAATATATATGGATCCTCGCCTTCGGCTGCCGATTTGGCTTAACGTTGCCTGATCACTTGCCAGCACCGGTGGTCTTTACAGTGGTCTGGGGCGCCCAAGCCTGCTGAACCAGGTTTGTAGAAAGAGTGCAGCTCCAGACTGCTTTTAGTGTCCTGGTGGCCCAGAGGTAGCGTTCTCCGGTCACAATTAGAAGATCGTGGGTTCGAACCCTGGTGGGGTGAGGTGTTGATTATATGTAGAAGTCCGCGTTCTTTATTGGGCTAATGAAATATATATTGATCCTCGTGTTTCGAAGCCGGATTTGGTAAAACGTTGCTCTGATCACCTAAGCCGCACAGATGATCCCCATTAGAGGTTCACAGCATCATAAGCTCGTTGAACAGGCTTTCTGTGAAATATAGCAGAGTCTAGGACTGCTTTTATTGTCCTGGTGGCCCAGAGGTAGCGTTCCCCGGTCACAATTAGAAGATCATGGGTTCGAATCCTGGTGGGGTGCGGTGTTGATTATATGTAGAAGCCCGCGTGCTTTATTGGGCTAATGAAATTTATATGGATCCTCGTGTTTCGAAGCCGGATTTGGTAAAACGTTGCTCCGATCACCTAAGCGGCACGGGTGGTCCCCATTAGAGGTTCATTGCGCCATAAGGTCGTTGAACAGGCTTTGTGTGAAATATAGTAGAGTCTAGGAGTAATTTTATTGTCGTGGTGGCCCAGAGGTAGCATACCCCGGTCACAATATAAGATCGTGGGTTTGAATCCTGGTGGGGTGAGGTGTTGATTATATGTAGAAGTCCGAGTGCTTTATTGGGCTAATGAAATATATATGGATCCTCGTGTTTCGATGCCGGATTTGGTTTAACGTTGCTCTGATCACTTAAGCAGCACGGGTGGTCCCCTATAGTGGTTCAAAGCGCCATAAGCTCGTTGAACCAGGCTTTGTGTGAAATATAGCAGTCTAGGACTGCTTTTAGTGTCCTGGTGGCCCAGAGGTAGCGTTCCCCGGTCACAATTAGAAGATCGTGGGTTCGAATCCTGGTGAAGTGAGGTGTTGATTGTATGCAGAAGTCCGCGTGCTCTATTTGGTTAATGAAATATATGTGGGTCCTCGTGTTTCGAAGCCGGATTTGGAAAAACGTTGCTCTGATCACCTAAGCGGGACAGATGGTCCCCATTAGAGGTTCACAGCGCCATAAGCTCGTTGAACAGGCTTTGTGTGAAATATAGCAGAGTCTAGGGACTGCTATTAATGTCCTGGTGGCCCAGAGGTATCGTTCCCCGGTCACAATTAGAAGATCGTGGGTTCGAATCCTGGTGGGGTGAGGTGTTGATTATATGTAGAAGTCCGCGTGCTTTATTGGGCTAATGAAATATATATGGATCCTCGTGTTTTGAAGCCGCATTTGGTAAAACGTTGCTCTGATCACCTAAGCGGCACGGGCGGTCCCCATTAGAGGTTCATGGCGCCATAAGGTCGTTGAACAGGCTTTGTGTGAAATATAGTAGAGTGTAGGACTGCCTTTATTGTCCTGGTGGCCCAGACGTAGCGTTCCCCGGTCCCAATTATAAGATCGTGGGTTCAAATCCTGGTGGGGTGGAGGTGCCGAACAGCGAAGTCCAAGGTTTTATTAGCTAATGAAATATATATGGATCTCAGTGTTCGAAGTCGCGATTTATAAACGTTGCTCCGATCACCTGCCGCACGGTGGTCCCCTATAGTGGTTCATAATACCATGCTTGAACAGGCTTCAGCAAATATAACAGAGTCTAGACTGCTTATAGTGTCCTCCTGGTGGCCCAGAGGTAGCATTCCCCGGTCACAATTATAAGATCGTGGGTTCAAATCCTGGTGGGGTGAGGTGTTGATTATATGTAGAAGTCTGCGTGCTTTATTGGGCTAATGAAATATATATGGATCCTCGTGTTTCGAAGCCGTATTTGATAAAACGTTGCTCTGATCACCTAAGCGGCACGGGTGGTCCTCATTAGATTTTCACAGCACCATAAGCTCGTTGAACAGGCCAGTGAAATATAGCAGAGTTCTTTAGGACTGCTTTTATTGTCCTGTTCATGGTAGGTAGCGTCTGGTCACACTATAGGATCGGGTTCGAATCCGCGAAGTGAGGTGTTAATATATGCAGAAGTCCGCTGTTTTATTGGGTTAATGAAATACAGGGGTCCTCGTGTTTCAAGCCGGATTTGAAAAAGTTGCCTGATCACCTGCCGGACGGATGAACCCCTATTAGAGGTCTACAGCGCCATAAGCTCGTTGAAGAGGCTTTGTGTGAAATATAGCAGAGTCTAGGACTGCTTTTATTGTCCTGGTGGCCCAGAGGTATCGTTCCCCGGTCACAATTAAAAGATTGTGGGTTCGAATCCTGGTGGGGTGAGGTGTTGATTATATGTAGAAGTCCACGTGCTTTATTGGGCTAATGAAATATATATTGATCCTCGTGTTTCGAAGCCGCATTTGGTAAAACGTTGCTCTGATCATCTAAGCGGCACTGGTGGTCCCCATTAGAGGTTCACGGCGCCATTAGCTCGTTAAACAGGCTTTGTGTGCAATATAGAAGAGTCTAGGACTGCTTTTATTGTCCTGGTGGCCCAGAGGTAGCGTTCCCCGGTCACAATTATAAGATTGTGGGTTCAAATCATGGTGGGGTGAGGTGTTGATTATATGTAGAAGTCCGCGTGCCTTATTGGGCTAATGAAATATATATGGATCCTCGTGTTTCGAAGCCGCATTTGGTAAAACGTTGCTCTGATCACCTAAGCGGCATGGGTGGTCCCCATGAGAGGTTCACGGCGCCATAAGCTCTTTGAACAGCCTTTGTATGAAATATAGCAGTGTCTAGGACTGCTTTTATTGTCCTGGTGGCCCAGACGTAGCGTTCCCCGGTCACAATTATAAGATCGTGGTTTCAAATCCTGATTGGGTGAGGCGTTGATTATGTGTAGAAGTCCGCGTGCTTTATTGGGCTAATGAAATATATATGGATCCTCGTGTTTTGAAGCCGCATTCTATAAAACGTTGCTCTGATCACCTAAGCGGCACGGGTGGTCCCCTATAGTGGTTCACAGCTCCATAAGTTCGTTTAACAGGATTTGTGTGAAATATATCAGAGTCTAGGACTGCTTATAGTGTCCTGGTGGCCCATAGGTAGCGTTCCTCGGTCACAATTATAAGATCGTGGGTTCAAATCCTGGTGGGGTGAGGCGTTGATTATATGTAGAAGTCCGCGTGCTTTATTGGGCTAATGAAATATATATGGATCCTCGTGTTTTGAAGCCGCATTTGGTAAAACGTTGCTCTGATCACCTAAGCGGCACGGGTGGTCCCCATTAGAGGTTCATGGCGCCATAATTTCGTTGAACAGGCTTTGTGTGAAATGTAACAGAGTCTAGGACTGCTTATAGTATCCTGGTGGCCCATAGGTAGCGTTCCTCGGTCACAATTATAAGATCGTGGGTTCGAATCCTGGTGGAGTGAGGTGTTGATTATATGTAGAAGTCCGCGTGCTCTTTTGGGCTTATGAAATATATATGGATCTTTGTGTTTCGAAGCCGGATTTGGTAAAACGTTGCTCTGATCACCTAAGCGGCACGGATGGTCCCCATTAGAGGTTCACAGCACCATAAGCTCGTTGAACAGGCTTTTTGTGAAATTTAGCAGAGTCTAGGACTGCTTTTATTGTCCTGGTGGCCCAGAGGTAGCGTTCCCCGGTCACAATTAGAAGATCGTGGGTTCGAATCCTGGTGAGGTGAGGTGTTGATCATATGTAGAAGCCGCTTGCTTTATTGGTCAAATGAAATATATATGGATCCTCGTGTTTTGATGCCGCATTTGGTAAAACGTTGCTCTGATCACCTAAGCGGCACGGGTGGTCCCCATTAGAGGTTCACTGCGCCATAAGCTCGTTGAACAGGCTTTGTGTAAAATATAGCAAAGTCTAGGACTGCTTTTATTTTCCTGGTGGCCCAGAGGTAGCGTTCCCCGGTCACAATTATAAGATTGTGGGTTTAAATCCTGGTAGGGTGAGGTGTTGATTATATGTAGAAGTCCGCGTGCTTTATTGGGCTAATGAAATATATATGGATCTTTGTGTTTCGAAGCCGGATTTGGTAAAACGTTGCTCTGATCACCTAAGCGGCACGGATGGTCCCCATTAGAGGTTCACAGCGCCATAAGCTCGTTGAACAGGCTTTTTGTGAAATATAGCAAAGTCTAGGACTGCTTTTATTTTCCTGGTGGCCCAGAGGTAGCGTTCCCCGGTCACAATTATAAGATTGTGGGTTTAAATCCTGGTAGGGTGAGGTGTTGATTATATGTAGAAGTCCGCGTGCTTTATTGGGCTAATGAAATATATATGGATCTTTGTGTTTCGAAGCCGGATTTGGTAAAACGTTGCTCTGATCACCTAAGCGGCACGGATGGTCCCTATTAGAGGTTCACAGCGCCATGAAGTCGCTGAACAGGCTTTTTGGTAAATATAGCAGTATTCAGGGACCGTTTTTATTATCCTGGTGGCCCAGAGTGTTCTCATTGCCAATTATAAAGATCGTGATTTAAACCTGGTGGGGGTGAGGTATGATTATATGTGGTAGTTCGCACAAGCCATTGGGCTACGTAGCTTACGCGGATCTCGTGTTTCGAAGCCGGATTTGCAAAACGTTGCTCTGATCACCTACATGCACGGATGGTCCCCACAGAGGTTCACAGCGCCATAAGCTCGTTGAACAGGATTTGTGTGAAATATAGCAGAGTCTAGGACTGCTTTACCGTCCTGGTACCATAGTAAAGCGTTCCTCGGTCACAATTATAAGATCGTGGGTTCGAATCCTGGTGGAGTGAGGTGTTGATTATATGTAGAAGTCCGCGTGCTCTATTGGGATAATGAAATATATATGGATCCTTGTGTTTCTAAGCCGCATTTGGTAAAACGTTGCTCTGATCACCTAAGCGGCACGGGTGGTCCCCATTAGAGGTTCACGGCGCCATAAGCTCATTAAACAGGCTTTGTGTGAAATATAGCAGAGTCTAGGACTGCTTTTCTTATCCTGGTGGCCCAGAGGTAGCGTTCCCCGGTCACAATTATAAGATCGTGGATTTAAATCCTGGTGGGGTGAGGTGTTGATTATATGTAGAAGTCCGCATGCCTTATTGGGCAAATGAAATATATATGGATCCTCGTGTTTCGAAGCCGGATTTGGTAAAACGTTGCTCTGATCACCTAAGCGGCACGGATGGTCCCCATTAGAGGTTCACAGCGCCATAAGCTCGTTGAACAGGATTTGTGTGAAATATAGCAGAGTCTAGGACTGCTTTTATCGTCCTGGTGGCCCATAGGTAGCGTTCCTCGGTCACAATTATAAGATCGTGGGTTCGAATCCTGGTGAAGTGAGGTGTTGATTATATGTAGAAGTCCGCGTGCTTTATTTGGTTAATGAAATATATGTGGGTCCTCGTGTTTCGAAGCCGGATTTGGTAAAACGTTGCTCTGATCACCTAAGCGGGACAGATGGTCCCCATTAGAGGTTCACAGCGCCATAAGCTCGTTGAACAGGCTTTGTGTGAAATATAGCAGAGTCTAGGACTGCTTTTATTGTCCTGGTGGCCCAGAGGTATCGTTCCCCGGTCACAATTAGAAGATGGTAGCTTCAAATCCTGGTGGGGTGAGGCGTTGATTATATGTAGAAGTCCGCGTGCTTTATTGGGCTAATGAAATATATATGGATCCTCGTGTTTTGAAGCCGCATTTGGTAAAACGTTGCTCTGATCACCTAAGCGGCACGTGTGGTCCCCATTAGAGGTTCATGGCGCCATAATTTCGTTGAACAGGCTTTGTGTGAAATATAACAGAGTCTAGGACTGCTTATAGTATCCTGGTGGCCCATAGGTAGCGTTCCTCGGTCACAATTATAAGATCGTGGGTTCGAATCCTGGTGGAGTGAGGTGTTGATTATATGTAGAAGTACGCGTGCTCTTTTGGGCTTATGAAATATATATGGATCTTTGTGTTTCGAAGCCGGATTTGGTAAAACGTTGCTCTGATCACCTAAGCGGCACGGATGGTCCCCATTAGAGGTTCACAGCGCCATAAGCTCGTTGAACAGGCTTTTTGTGAAATATAGCAGAGTCTAGGACTGCTTTTATTGTCCTGGTGGCCCAGAGGTAGCGTTCCCCGGTCACAATTAGAAGATCGTGGGTTCGAATCCTGGTGAGGTGAGGTGTTGATCATATGTAGAAGCCGCTTAATGTATTGGTCAAATGAAATATATGATCCTCGTGTTTTGATGCCGCATTTGGTAAAACGTTGCTCTGATCACCTGTTTAACGTGGTTGTCCCCATTAGAGTGTTCACGGCGCCCATAAGCTCGTTGAACAGGCTTGTGTGAAATATATAAAAGTCTAGGACTTTACTTTTCCTGGTGGCTCAGAGGTAAGGTTCTCGGTCACAATTATAAGATTGTGGTTTAACCTGTAGGTGAGAGGTGTTGATTATATGTAGAAGTCCGCTGCTTATTGGGCTAAATGCAGAAATATATATGATCCTCGTGTTTCGAAGCCGCCGCATTGGTAAAACGTTGCTCTGATCAAGCGGCACGGGGTGGTCCCTATTAGAGGTTCAATACGGCGCCATAAGCTCGTTAAACAGGCTTTGTGTGAAATATAGCAGAGTCTAGGACTGCTTTTATTATCCTGGTGGCCCAGAGGTAGCGTTCCCCGGTCACAATTATAAGATCGTGGATTTAAATCCTGGTGGGGTGAGGTGTAGATTATATGTAGAAGTCCGCATGCTTTATTGGGCTAATGAAATATATATGGATCCTCGTGTTTCGAAGCCGGATTTGGTAAAACGTTGCTCTGATCACCTAAGCGGCACGGATGGTCCCCAACAGAGGTTCACAGTGTCATAAGCTCGTTGAACAGGATTTGTGTGAAATATAACAGAGTCTAGGACTGTTTATAGTGTCCTGGTGGCCCATAGGTAGCGTTCCTCGGTCACAATTATAAGATCGTGGTTTCGAATCCTGGTGGAGTGAGGTGTTGATTATATGTAGAAGTCCACGTGCCCTTATTGGCCAATGAAATATATGATCCTGTGTTTCGAAGCCGGATTTGGTAAAAACGTTGTTTGATCACCAAGCGTATGATGGTCCTATTAGAGGTTCACAGCGAAGCCTGCTGAACAGGGCTTTGTGTGAAATATAGCAGAAGCCCGGACTGCTTTACGTCCTGGTGGCCCAGGCGTAGTGTTCCCGGTCACAATTATAAAGATCGTGGCTTCAAACCTGGTGGGGTGAGGCGTTGATTACATGTGAAGTCCGCGGCTTTTATTGGGCTAATGAAATATATATGGATCCTCGTGTTTTGAAGCCGCATTCTGTAAAACGTTGCTCTGATCACCTAAGCGGCACGGGTGGTCCCCTATAGTGGTTCACAGCGCCATAAGCTCGTTGAACAGGATTTGTGTGAAATATATCAGAGTCTAGGACTGCTTATAGTGTCCTGGTGGCCCATAGGTAGCATTCCTCGGTCACAATTATAAGATCGTGGTTTCGAATCCTGGTGGAGTGAGGTGTTGATTATATGTAGAAGTCCACGTGCTCTATTGGGCTAATGAAATATATATGGATCCTTGTGTTTCGAAGCCGGATTTGGTAAAACGTTGCTCTGATCACCTAAGCGGCACGGATGGTCCCCAATAGAGGTTCACAGCGCCAGAAGCTCGTTGAACAGGCTTTTTGTGAAATATAGCAGAGTCTAGGACTGCTTTTATTGTCCTGGTGGCCCAGAGGTAGCGTTCCCCGGCCACAATTAGAAGATCGTGGGTTCGAATACTGGTGGGGTGAGGTGTTGATCATATGTAGAAGCCGCTTGCTTTATTGGGCAAATGAAATATATATGGATCCTCGTGTTTTGAATCCGCATTTGGTAAAACGTTGCTCTGATCACCTAAGCGGCACGGGTGGTCCCCATGAGAGGTTCACGGCGCCATAAGCTCGTTAAACAGGCTTTGTGTGAAATATAGCAGAGTCTAGGACTGCTTTTATTGTCCTGGTGGCCCAGACGTAGCGTTCCCGGGTCACAATTATGAGATCGTGGCTTCAAATCTTGGTGGGGTGAGGCGTTGATTATATGTAGAAGTCCGCGTGCTTTATTGGGCTAATGAAATATATATGGATCCTTGTGTTTCGAAGCCGCATTTGGTAAAACTTTGCTCTGATCTCCTAAGCGGCACGGGTGGTGGTCCCCTATAGTGGTTCACTGCGCCATAAGCACGTTGAACAGGCTTTGTGTGAAATATAGTAGAGTCTAGGACTGCTTTTATTGTCCGTGTGGCCCAGAGGTAGCATACCCCGGTCACAATTATAAGATTGTGGGTTTGAATCCTGGTGGGGTGAGGTGTTGATTATATGTAGAAGTCCGAGTGCATTATTGGGCTAATGAAATATATATGGATCCTCGTGTTTCCAAGCCGGATATGGTAAAATGAAGCTCTGATCACCTAAGCGGCACGGGTGGTCCCCATTAGAGGTTCATGGCGCCATAATTTCGTTGAACAGGCTTTGTGTGAAATATAACAGAGTCTAGGACTGCTTATAGTATCCTGGTGGCCCATAGGTAGCGTTCCTCGGTCACAATTATAAGATCGTGGGTTCGAATCCTGGTGGAGTGAGGTGTTGATTATATGTAGAAGTCCGCGTGCTCTTTTGGGCTAATGAAATATATATGGATCCTTGTGTTTCGAAGCCGGATTTGGTAAAACGTTGCTCTGATCACCTAAGCGGCACGGGTGGTCCCCATTAGAGGTTCATGGCGCCATAATTTCGTTGAACAGGCTTTGTGTGAAATATAACAGAGTCTAGGACTGCTTTTATTGTCCTGGTGGCCCAGAGGTAGCGTTCCCCGGTCACAATTAGAAGATCGTGGGTTCGAATCCTGGTGAGGTGAGGTGTTGATCATATGTAGAAGCCGCTTGCTTTATTGGTCAAATGAAATATATATGGATCCTCGTGTTTTGAAGCCGCATTTGGTAAAACGATGCTCTGATCACCTAAGCGGCACGGGTGGTCCCCTATAGTGGTTCACAGCGCCATAAGCTCGTTGAACAGGCTTTGTGTGAAATATAACAGAGTCTAGGACTGCTTATAGTGTCCTGGTGGCCCATAGGTAGCGTTCCTTGGTCACAATTATAAGATCGTGGGTTCGAATCCTGGTGGAGTGAGGTGTTGATTATATGTAGAAGTCCGCGTGCTCTATTGGGATAATGAAATATATATAGATCCTTGTGTTTCTAAGCCGGATTTGATAAAACGTTGCTCTGATCATCTAAGCGGCACGGATGGTCCCCATTAGAGGTTCACAGCGCCATGAGCTCGTTGAACAGGCTTTGTGTGAAATATAGCAGAGTCGAGGACTGCTTTTATTGTCCTGGTGGCCCATAGGTAGCGTTCCTCGGTCACAATTATAGGATCGTGGGTTCGAATCCTGGTGAAGTGAGGTGTTGATTATATGTAGAAGTCCGCGTGCTTTATTGGGTTAATGAAATATATGTGGGTCCTCGTGTTTCGAAGCCGGATTGGGTAAAAAGTTGCTCTGATCACCTAAGCGGGACGGATGGTCCCCATTAGAGGTTCACAGCGCCATAAGCTCGTTGAAGAGGCTTTGTGTGAAATATAGCAGAGTCTAGGACTGCTTTTATTGTCCTGGTGGCCCAGAGGTATCGTTCCCCGGTCACAATTAAAAGATCGTGGGTTCGTATCCTGGTGGGGTGAGGTGTTGATTATATGTAGAAGTCCACGTGCTTTATTGGGCTAATGAAATATATATGGATTCTCGTGTTTCGAAGCCGCATTTGGTAAAACGTTGCTCTGATCATCTAAGCGGCACGGGTGGTCCCCATTAGAGGTTCACGGCGCCATTAGCTCGTTGAACAGGCTTTGTGTGAAATGTAGCAGAGTCTAGGACTGCTTTTATTGTCCTGGTGGCCCAGAGGTAGCGTTCCCCGGTCACAATTATAAGATCGTGGGTTCAAATCCTGGTGGGGTGAGGTGTTGATTATATGTAGAAGTCCGCATGCTTTATTGTGCTAATGAAATATATATGGATCCTCGTGTTTCGAAGCAGCATTTGGTAAAACGTTGCTCTGATCACCTAAGCGGCACGGGTTGTCCCCATGAGAGGTTCACGGCGCCATAAGCTCGTTGAATAGGCTTTGTTTGAAATATAGCAGTGTCTAGGACTGCTTTTATTGTCCTGGTGGCCCAGACGTAGCGTTCCCCGGTCACAATTATAAGATCGTGGCTTCAAATCCTGGTGGGGTGAGGCGTTGATTATATGTAGAAGTCTGCGTGGTTTATTGGGCTAATGAAATATATATGGATCCTCGTGTTTTGAAGCCGCATTCTATAAAACGTTGCTCTGATCACCTAAGCAGCACGGGTGGTCCCCTATAGTGGTTCACAGCGCCATAAGCTCGTTGAACAGGATTTGTGTGAAATATATCAGAGTCTAAGACTGCTTATAGTGTCCTGGTGGCCCATAGGTAGCGTTCCTCGGTCACAATTACAAGATCGTGGTTTCGAATCCTGGTGGAGTGAGGTGTTGATTATATGTAGAAGTCCACGTGCTCTATTGGGCTAATGAAATATATATGGATCCTTGTGTTTCGAAGTTGGATTTGGTAAATCGTTGCTCTGATCACCTAAGCGGCACGGATGGTCCCCATTAGAGGTTTACGGCGCCATAAGCTCGTTGAACAGGCTTTGTGTGAAATATAGCAGAGTCTAGGACTGCTTTTATTGTCCTGGTGGCCCAGAGGTAGTGTTCCCCGGTCACAATTATAAGATCGTGGCTTCAAATCCTGGTGGGGTGAGGCGTTGATTATATGTAGAAGTCCGCGTGCTTTATTGGGCTAATGAAATATATATGGATCCTCGTGTTTTGAAGCCGCATTTGGTAAAACGTTGCTCTGATCACCTAAGCGGCACGGGTGGTCCCCATTAGAGGTTCATGGCGCCATAATTTCGTTGAACAGGCTTTGTGTGAAATATAACAGAGTCTAGGACTGCTTATAGTATCCTGGTGGCCTATAGGTAGCGTTCCTCGGTCACAATTATAAGATCGTGGGTTCGAATCCTGGTGGAGTGAGGTGTTGATTATATGTAGAAGTCCGCGTGCTCTTTTGGGCTAATGAAATTTATATGGATCCTTGTGTTTCGAAGCCGGATTTGGTAAAACGTTGCTCTGATCACCTAAGCGGCACGGATGGTCCCCATTAGAGGTTCACAGCGCCATAAGCTCGTTGAACAGGCTTTTTGTGAAATATAGCAGAGTCTAGGACTGCTTTTATTGTCCTGGTGGCCCAGAGGTAGCGTTCCCCGGTCACAATTAGAAGATCGTGGGTTCGAATCCTGGTGAGGTGAGGTGTTGATCATATGTAGCCGCTTGGGTTTTATTGGTCAAATGAAATATATATGGATCTCGTGTTTTGGAAGCTGCATTTGGTAAAACGCTGCTCTGATCACCTTAAGCGGCACGGAAGTTCCAATAGAGGTTCATTAAGCCATAAGCTCGTTGAACAGGCTTTGTGTGAAATACAGCAAAAAGTCTAGGACTGCTTTTATTTTCCTGGTGGCCCAGAGGTAGCGTTACCCGGTCACAATTATAAGATTGTGGGTTTAAATCCTGGTAGGGTGAGGTGTTGATTATATGTAGAAGTCCGTGTGCTTTATTGGGCTAATGAAATATATATGGATCCTCGTGTTTCGAAGCCGCATTTGGTAAAACGTTGCTCTCATCACCTAAGCGGCACGGATGGTCCCCATTAGAGGTTCACAGCGCCATAAGCTCGTTGAACAGGATTTGTGTGAAATATGGCAGAGTCTAGGATTGCTTTTATCGTCCTGGTGGCCCATAGGTAGCGTTCCTCGGTCACAATTATAAGATCGTGGGTTCGAATCCTGCGGAGTGAGGTGCTGATTATATGGTGAAGTCCGCGCGTTCTTTTGGGTTGGCCAATGAAATTTATATGGATCCTTGTGTTTCAGCCGGACGGTAAAAACGTTGCTCTGATCACCTAAGCGGCACGGGATGGTCCTCGACAGAGGTTCACAGCGCCATAAGCTCAAGTGAACAGGCTAGAAATATAGCAGAGTCTAGACTGCTTTTATTGTCCTGGTGGCCCAGAGGTAGCGTTCCCCCGTCGCCAATTAGAAGATCGTGGGTTCGAATCCTGGTGAGGTGAGGTGTTGATCTTATGTAGAAGCCGCTTGCTTTATTGGTCAAATGAAATATATATGGATCCTCGTGTTTTGAAGCCGCATTTGGTAAAACGTTGCTCTGATCACCTAAGCGGCACGGGTGGTCCCCATTAGAGGTTCACGGCGCCATAAGCTCGTTGAACAGGCTTTGTGTGAAATATAGCAAAGTCTAGGACTGCTTTTATTTTCCTGGTGGCCCAGAGGTAGCGTTACCCGGTCACAATTATAAGATTGTGGGTTTAAATCCTGGTAGGGTGAGGTGTTGATTATATGTAGAAGTCCGTGTGCTTTATTGGGCTAATGAAATATATATGGATCCTCGTGTTTCGAAGCCGCATTTGGTAAAACGTTGCTCTCATCACCTAAGCGGCACGGATGGTCCCCATTAGAGGTTCACAGCGCCATAAGCTCGTTGAACAGGATTTGTGTGAAATATGGCAGAGTCTAGGATTGCTTTTATCGTCCTGGTGGCCCATAGGTAGTGTTCCTCGGTCACAATTATAAGATCGTGGGTTCGAATCCTGGTGAAGTGAGGTGTTGATTATATGTAGAAGTCCGCGTGCTTTATTTGGTTATTGAAATATATGTGGGTCCTCGTGTTTCGAAGACGGATTTGGTAAAACGTTGCTCTGATCACCTAAGCGGGACAGATGGTCCCCATTAGAGGTTCACAGCGCCATAAGCTCGTTGAACAGGCTTTGTGTGAAATATAGCAGAGTCTAGGACTGATTTAATGTCCTGGTGGCCCAGAGGGATCGTTCCCCGGTCACAATTAGAAGATCGTGGGTTCGAATCCTGGTGGGGTGAGGTGTTGATTATATGTAGAAGTCCGCGTGCGTTATTGGGCTAATGAAATATATATAGATCCTCGTGTTTTGAAGCCGCATTTGGTAAAACGTTGCTCTGATCACCTAAGCGGCACGGGCGGTCCCCATTAGAGGTTCATGGCGCCATAAGGTCGTTGAACAGGCTTTGTGTGAAATATAGTAGAGTCTAGGACTGCCTTTATTGTCCTGGTGGCCCAGAGGTAGCGTTCCCCGGTCACAATTATAAGATCATGGGTTCAAATCCTGGTGGGGTGAGGTGTTGATTATATGTAGAAGTCCGCGTGCTTTATTGGGCTAATGAAATATATATGGATCCTAGTGTTTCGAAGCCGCATTTGGTAAAACGTTGCTCTGATCACCTAAGCGGCACGGGTGGTCCCCTATAGTGGTTCACAGCGCCATAAGCTCGTTGAACAGGCTTTGTGTGAAATTTAACAGAGTCTAGGACTGCTTATAGTGTCCTGGTGGCCCATAGGTAGCGTTCCTTGGTCACAATTATAGGATCGTGGGTTCGAATCCTGGTGGAGTGAGGTGTTGATTATATGTAGAAGTCCACGTGCTCTATTGGGCTAATGAAATATATATGGATCCTAGTGTTTCGAAGCCGCATTTGGTAAAACGTTGCTCTGATCACCTAAGCGGCACGGATGGTCCCCATTAGAGGTTCACAGCGCCATAAGCTCGTTGAACAGGCTTTGTGTGAAATATAGCAGAGTCTAGGACTGCTTTTATTGTCCTGGTGGCCCATAGGTAGCGTTTCTCGGTCACAATTATAGGATTGTGGGTTCGAATCCTGGTGAAGTGAGGTGTTGATTATATGTAGAAGTCCGCGTGCTTTATTGGGTTAATGAAATATATGTGGGTCCTCGTGTTTCGAAGCCGGATTTGGTAAAAAGTTGCTCTGATCACCTAAGCGGCATGGATGGTCCCCATTAGAGGTTCACAGCGCCATAAGCTCGTTGAACAGGCTTTGTGTGAAATATAGCAGAGTCTAGGACTGCTTTTATTGTCCTGGTGGCCCATAGGTAGCGTTCCTCGGTCACAATTATAGGATCGTGGGTTCGAATCCTGGTGAAGTGAGGTGTTGATTATATGTAGAAGTCCGTGTGCTTTATTGGGTTAATGAAATATATGTGGGTCCTCGTGTTTCGAAGCCGGATTTGGTAAAAAGTTGCTCTGATCACCTAAGCGGCATGGGTGGTCCCCATTAGAGGTTCACGGTGCCATAAGCTCGTTGAACAGGCTTTATGTGAAATATAGCAGAGTCTAGGACTGCTTTTATTATCCTGGTGGCCCAGAGGTAGCGTTCCCCGGTCACAATTATAATATCGTGGGTTTAAATCCTGGTGGGGTGAGGTGTTGATTATATGTAGAAGTCCGCATGCCTTATTGGGCTAATGAAATATATATGGATCCTCGTGTTTCGAAGCAGCATTTGATAAAACGTTGCTCTGATCACCTAAGCGGCACGGGTGGTCCCCATGAGAGGTTCACGGCGCCATAAGCTCTTTGAACAGGCTTTGTATGAAATATAGCAGTGTCTAGGACTGCTTTTATTGCCCTGGTGGCCCAGACGTAGCGTTCCCCGGTCACAATTATAAGAACGTGGTTTCAAATCCTGGTGGGGTGAGGCGTTGATTATGTGTAGAAGTCCGCGTGCTTTATTGGGCTAATGAAATATATATGGATCCTCGTGTTTTGAAGCCGCATTCTATAAAACGTTGCTCTGATCACCGAAGCGGCACGGGTGGTCCCCTATAGTGGTTCACAGCTCCATAAGCTCGTTGAACAGGATTTGTGTGAAATATATCAGAGTCTAGGACTGCTTATAGTGTCCTGGTGGCCCATAGGTAGCGTTCCTCGGTCACAATTATAAGATCGTGGTTTCGAATCCTGGTGGAGTGAGGTGTTGATTATATGTAGAAGTCCACGTGCTCTATTGGGCTAATGAAATATATATGGATCCTTGTGTTTTGAAGTCGGATTTGGTAAAACGTTGCTCTGATCACCTAAGCGGCAAGGATGGTCCCCATTAGAGGTTCACAGCGCCATAAGCTCGTTGAACAGGCTTTGTGTGAAATATAGCAGAGTCTAGGACTGCTTTTATTGTCCTGGTGGCCCAGAGATAGCATTTCCCGGTCACAATTAGAAGATCGTGGGTTCGAATCCTGGTGGGGTGAGGTGTTGATTATATGGAGAAGCCACGTGCTTTATTGGGGAAATTTAATATATATGGATCCTCGTGTTTTGAAGCCGGATCTGGTAAAACGTTGCTCTGATCACCAAAGCGGCACGGGTGGTCCCCATTAGAGCTTTACGGCGCCATAAGCTCGTTTAACAGGCTTTGTTTGATATATAGTAGAGTCTAGGACTGCTTTTATTGTCCTGGTGGCCCAGAGGTAGCATACCCCGGTCACAATTATAAGATCGTGGGTTTGAATCCTGGTGGGGTGAGGTGTTGATTATATGTAGAAGTCCGAGTGCTTTATTGGGCTAATGAAATATATATGGATCCTCATGTTTCCAAGCCGGATCTGGTAAAACGTTGCTCTGATCACCTAAGCGGCACAGGTGGTCCCCATTAGAGGTTCATGGCGCCATAAGGTCGTTGAACAGGCTTTGTGTGAAATATAGTTGAGTTTAGGACTGCTTTTAGTGTCCTGATGGCCCAGAGGTAGCGTTCCCCAGTCACAATTCTAAGATCGTGGGTAAAAATCCTGGTGGGGAGAGGTGTTGATTAGATGTAGAAGTCCGCGTGCTTTATTGGGCTAATGAAACATATATAGATCCTCGTGTTTCCAGGCCGGATTTGGTAAAACATTGCTCTGATCACCTAATCGACACGGGTGGTTCCCTATAGTGGTTCACAGCGCCATAAACTCGTTGAACAGGCTTTGTGTGAAATATAGCAGAGTCTAGGACTGCTTTTATTGTCCTGGTGGCCCAGAGGTAGCGTTCCCCGGTCACAATTAGAAGATCGTGGGTTCGAATCCTGGTGGGGTGAGGTGTTGATTATATGTAGAAGCCGCTTGCTTTATTGGGCAAATGAAAAATATATGGATCCTCGTGTTTCGAAGCCGCATTTGGTAAAACGTTGCTCTGATCACCTAAGCTGCACGGGTGGTCCCCATTAGAGGTTCACGGCGCCATAAGCTCGTTGAACAGGCTTTGTGTGAAATATAGCAGAGTCTAGGACTGCTTTTATTGTCCTGGTGGCCCAGAGGTAGCGTTCCCGGGTCACAATTATAAGATCGTGGCTTCAAATCTTGGTGGGGTGAGGCGTTGATTATATGTAGAAGTCCGCGTGCTTTATTGGGCTAATGAAATATATATGGATCCTTGTGTTTCGAAGCCGCATTTGGTAAAACTTTGCTCTGATCTCCTAAGCGGCACGGGTGGTCCCCTATAGTGGTTCACTGCGCCATAAGCACGTTGAACAGGCTTTGTGTGAAATATAGTAGAGTCTAGGACTGCTTTTATTGTCCGTGTGGCCCAGAGGTAGCATACCCCTGTCACAATTATAAGATTGTGGGTTTGAATCCTGGTGGGGTGAGGTGTTGATTATATGTAGAAGTCCGAATGCATTATTGGGCTAATGAAATATATATGGATCCTCGTGTTTCCAAGCCGGATATGGTAAAACGTTGCTCTGATCACCTAAGCGGCACAGGTGGTCCCCATTAGAGGTTCATGGCGCCATAATTTCGTTGAACAGGCTTTGTG
>NW_024717029.1:0-12275 GCF_018991925.1 Homarus americanus | reverse complement strand
GATGCTATGTGTTGGCGGCTGTCTGGTGGCGACTGATTGGTGGTGGATGTTAGTGGCTGTCTGTTGGCGGCTGTCTACCAAAGGCTGTCTACCAAAGGCTGTCTATTAGGCTGTCTGATGGCGATTGTCTGTTGTAGGCTGTCTGTTAAACGTTGTCTGTTTGGGGCTGTCTTCCAAAGGCTGTCAGTTGGAGGCTGTCTGTTGGCGGCTGTCAGTTTGGAGGCTGTTGTGGCAGCTGTCTGTTGACGGCTGTGTCACGTGCCTCAGCGCTCGGGAACTCGCATAGCGTGAGGCATATGTTCACGCCTACATTTCACACAAGCTATTAACTTGTTAATTGTACTTATTATATTATTATTGTTCTTAGTTACTTAGGTTAATTGTATATTTATGTATGTTATTAATATGCATCATTGTCTTACTCTGTTAAGTCAAATCAAGAGTAGTATTAATTAATTATATAAACTATCCAGCAAATGTCCTGGATCACGTGATATGAGACGCTCTCCTCCACGGCGTGCCCCACGCTTCCTCAGTTGCGAAAAACCGTGGCATATGGTAGACGTGTCCATTCGTTCTCTAGCCTTGACCCTTGTCTAGTGCCTTGTCCAGTCTTCTGCAATGCCCTAGGGGTATCAGGTATTAGTGACACGTTTAGTTAGGCCTAGGAAGGGATCCTGGTGGTAAGGAATCTCCTGTTTGGTAGGAAATAACTATTTTGTAGGGATTGTATATATATTGTATGTCTATGTAATATAGTTATGTTAAGTAATATTCGTTTGGTCTAACTCTTTACGGTATATTTTCGCCCTTCTGGCATCACCCTTATTTTATTATACAATTACTTATTCCCTTAAATTCATGTTTGCTAGTCATTACTCCCTTTAGAACATAAATTGAATTAATTAATTATCTTCCCTTTTGTGACTTACTTATTTCAACTTGTTCATACTTATTCAAGAACATTTAGTTGAGTAGGTTTTTGTGGGGATAATTATTGCCGTGTTCCCTATTTGTTCCTTTATTTGTTAATAACTTGGGGTAGGTTTCACTCCCCAGGTATAAAGGGTAGTGGGATCGCGACAGGCTGTCTGTTGGCGGCTGTCCGCTGGCGGCTACCTGTTGGATTCCTTCAGCTGGAGGCTGTCTGTTGGCAGCTGTCTGTTACAGATTGCCTGTTGGGGGTTATCTGCTGTAGGCTATCTGCTGGTGGCTGTCTAATGGCGGCGGTTTGATGGCGGCTCTCTGATGGAGGCTGTCTGCTGGCGGCTGTCTGTTGGTCGCTGTCTTTTGGCGGCTGTCTCTTAGCGGCTATCTGTTGGTGGCTGTCTTTTGACGGCTGACTGCTGGAGACTGTCTGTTGGGGGCTTCAAACTTAGGTTGGATGGATATATGAGCAATAGGGGCTGGGTGTAAATGGGACTGCCCAGTATGGGCCAATAGGCCCGCTGCAGTTTCCTCCATTCTTATGTTCTTATGTCTTTTGGCGGCTGTCTCTTAGCGCCTCTCTGCTGGAGATTGTCTGGTGGAAGCTGTTTGTTGGTGGCTGTCTTTTGGGGACTGTCTCTTAATGGCTGTCTTTTGTCGGCTGACTGCTGGAGGATGTCTGTTGGGGGCTGTCTTTCGGCAACTAACTGTTGGAAGCTGTCTGTCGGTGGCTGTTTTTTTGGCGGCTTGCAATAAATTTATTCTTTTTCTTATGTATCTTGTTCTTCTTTTCTTCTTCTCCTTTTTTTTATTTTTCTTTATATACTTCCTCTCCTCTCCTTCCTCTTCGACCTTCATTATCATACGTTTCTCCTTACTTCATCCTTCTTTCCTCCTCTTCTCTCCTCCACCTTCTCTCCTCTTCTCTCTCATCCACCCTCTCCCTCGTCATCTTCTGCTCTTCTTCCTCCTCCTCTAATCCTTCTATCTCAACATTTTCTCTTCTTCATCTTTCTCTACTCCTCTTCCTCCGTATCTTCTTCTCCTCTCCTCTCCTCTCCTCTCCTCTCCTCTCCTCTCCTCTATTTTCCTTTACCCTAACTATTCGCCTCTCTTTCATCGTTCTCCCACCATCATCATCGTACACTTCTTCTCTCCTTCTACTTCCTCCTTCTCCTCTCCTCTCCTTTCTCGTGCTCATCACCATCATCATCGCACACTTCTTCTTTCCTTTTACTTCCTTCTTCTCCTCTTCCTCCTCTTACTCTTCTTCGTGTGTCACTCAGGTTGTTGTTAAGGTAGGAAGGAGAAGTTTTTAGAGCCTTGTAACATTAAGATTCATGAAGGCAAAAGAACTTCCCGACTCACATACTAACACACAGCTCAAGTCTCGTAGTGGTGTTGGGGGTGGTGGTGGTGAGGGTGGTGGGCGTGGTGGTGATGCCCCATCCTGCCCATCCCTGCCAGCCAGCCATGCCTGATCCCGCCCAAACCCTGCCAAACCCAGTGCCAGCCATCTGGCCACGACTTGCCAAACATTTCATCTGCTGCCACCTAAATGCCATGACTTGCCTGCTGCCATTTGTTGCTATGATCCGTCTGCCATCAAAGACCATAACGTGATGCTGCCATGATGCTTATTTATGTCATGCCATCATGCTATGATGGTGGTGTTTTCAGGGTGGTGGTGTGGTGGGAGTGGTGGTGGTGGGAATGGTGGTGGTGGTTGTGGTGATGTTGCTGGTGAGGGTGGTGGTGGTAGGATTGGTGGTGGTGGTGGTGGTGGCGTCTTACTGCTGGAGCCTCTCTTTTGGTGGCTGTCTTTTGGCGGCTGACTGCTAGAAGCTGTCTGTTGGGGGGATGTCTTTTGGCGGCTGACTGCTGGAAGCTGTCTGATGGTGGCTGTTTTTTGGGGCCTTACAATAACCCTGTTCTTTTCTTATTTATCTTGTTCTTCTTTTCTTCTTCTTCTTCTTTATTGACATTTTCTTTATTTACTTCCTCGCCCCTCCTTCCTCTTCGACCTTCATTATCACACGTTTCTTCTTACTCCATCCTTCTCTCCTCCTCTCCTCCTCTCCTCTTCTCCTCCTTCTCTCCTCTTTTCTCTCATCCACCCTCTCCTACCTCGTCTTCTCCTCTTCTTCGTCTTCCTTATCCTCTAATCCTTCTTTCTCAACCTTTTCTCTTCTTCATCTTTTTCTACTCCTCTTCCTCCTTAACTTCTTCTCCTCTCCTCTACTCTCCTCTACTTTACTTTACCCTTCTCTTCTCCTCTCCTTTCTCGTCCTCATTGTAGATATATGAGAAGAATATGGCTGTAATATGTAACTCTGTACTATTTACCATTATTGATTCAGGTCTCTGTATTATATGTATTATAATCATACTCCCTTTTGTCACAAGTGATAGTTCAGACTTTGGGCACATGCGCGCTGTACGCGCATGCGCAGATAGAGATACCCAGAGAGATTCCAAGACAGGACGCTGTTCCCCCTGTCTTAACTCCTTTTGTGTGTTTGTCCCAGAAATAGAACTTACGAACTTGACATCAGTGTGTTTCCTTTACCCCTGATTGTAAGGAGCACCTGAGTCTCCCACATGGCGCAGTGTTTAGCTGGGACATCACATTATTCAGAATTGGAGTGGACACAGAATCTCTCTCGGAGCCGCCATCTTGTCAACTTCCCTTGTCGAGTGGATCTCGGCGCGTACCTCAACACGATATTCCTGGATTTACAGTGCAGTGTTGTGAAGTGCTTTTTCAGTGTTGTGTGTGCCCTTTAGTGTCTTTAAAGTGTTTCCCCGTGTTCCTGCACTTTTTACAAAAGAGGGAAGCCTTTTTAAGACCTATGGGAGAGCTCAAGTTTTGACATCCACCCCCGTTCGTGTCTCGACCTGCACTGGGTGTCTGAGCCAGCGAGAGGAGTTGCGGTAACCGCCAGCCCGCTGGCCAGCCTGCCCCGAGTACACGCACGAACGAACGCACACACACACTCACAGACGCTCGCAGATATCTTCCATTTAAAGACGATTGCTCTTCTGCTCACTTATTAATTGCAGTAATTGTGAGAGAAATAAACCAGGCCATATGGAAGATCAGGAATTTATTGGGTTTTCTTCAGATACCCAACAAGACCAACTTCAGACTGATGTCGGTGCAGTAAGTGGACTCCAAGTGGAGCGGAAAGTGGATCAAGCGGCCCCACCCACCCTTAGCCCCCACTACACACGTCCGCAACCTGCCACAGGTGTCGACTTCCTTCATTTAATTCAGTTTTTGGAAGAAAACCGACGACAAGACGACATCAGGAGGCGACAGGAAGACGATGAACGAAGACGTGAAGAGGATCACAGACGTCAACAAGAAAATGCCAGATTCAGTGCCATTATCGAGTTGTTGGCACCTGTTAACCTTCAAGCAGCTACTACACCTGCCTCTTCGTCCACAGGTGCGCCTGCAGGGTCCTCTTCAACTTCTTTGCCCCCCCCACAGAAAGCACTCGCTCAGAGTCCACCGCCACTCCAAGCTGATGCCTCGTTCCAGGTATTCCGTGAATGGCGTCGGAGGTGGGACGATTATTCGATGATGGTCGATTTATCGAGGTTGCCTAGGGAGAAACAGCTGATCCAGATGAGGATGTGTCTCATCCTAGAGACGCAACGTATCCTGGAGCACACCCTGCAAATTCCCCACGACACAGACAAGACTGTGAAGGACGTCTTGGATGCTTTACAGACGCATATCAAGGGTCTCCGCAACGAAGCTCTCTGTAGGAGAGAACTTCTCAGTTGTAAGCAGCTGGAGGGTGAGTCGTTTGCCGATTTTTACGTACGACTCAGACGCATCGCTGAGGAGGTTGACGTTTGTCCTGGGAACTCGTCGACTTGTGAGGAAACACAGCTGAAGATGATTATCCTCATGGGCGTGCGGGACGAAGAGCTAATTCAGAAGCTTATCTCCCTCGACACTGCCTCTTCTCTACAGGATGTTGTCACCACCTGCCGCTCTTACGAAGCCACCAGAAGTGCGACTTCTGCCATTCGTGCTCCATCTAACCAGTTGTGTGCCATCTCCGCATATAAGAAGAACAAAGGACGTGACCGGACTTCAGCTTCACATCCGACTTCAGCTTCACATCCGACTTCAGCTTCGCATCAATCTTCAGCATCACTTCAGACTTCGACGCCAGGTCATTCCTGCCAGTATTGTGCTCGTCGGCATGGTTCTGAATGCCCTGCCGCTGACAGCACCTGCAATAACTGTGGCCGTCGTGGTCATTGGGCTAGGACACTGAAGTGCCCTGCCAACAACGTTCAGTGCCGCTCCTGTAGCCGCATTGGACACTTTGACAAATGCTGTCAGTCACAGAAGAAGAATAATACTACTTACAAGTCTCAGGCGGCAAAGAACAAGCGCTGTCGTCGCGTGGGATCCTCTTCTCCCCCTGTCAGCAAGACACCTCAGCCCATCTGTGTTCACCTGTCATACGGCGACGTTACATCCCGTATCCAGATGCTTCCTGACACAGGTGTGGACGTCACAGTCATCGGCACAAGACACCTCGACATTCTGGGGATCCCTAGGAGCAGCTTGCAACCACCGTCAACTTCTACAATGCTCACCGCAGACGGTTCTACAATGGTACCTGCTCTGGGTACATTTCAGGCTACCCTCACCCTAGGTAAGCAGTCATGTTCTGCCAGGATTCAGGTCCACAAAGGTGTTCAGATGCCACTACTGTCTTATGGCCACTGTCAAGAGTTGGCCATAATATCTTCAGACTTCCCTAAGCCAATTCTGGAAATAAAACATGTCAACAGGTGCAAGGAGCTGCCCTCCCACCCAATACGTCACCTTCTGCAGCCAGGGAGTTCTTCCTACTGCAATTCAAGGACGTGCTGGTTTCCAAGGAGGACCTCAAAACGGCTCCACTCAAGCCAATGGCTGGCTCCCCCATGAGAATACACCTGAAGGATGATGCAGTACCTTTTGCCATCCACACACCGAGACAGATACCCTTCGCTTTCCAGAGCCAAGTTAAGAAGGAACTCGACTCTATGGTAGCCCAGGGGATCATTAAGCCTGCTGGTGACGACCCCTCGGATTGGTGTCACCCCATGGTAGCAGTCGCCAAGAACATTACTGGAGTTCGTATCACCGTCGACCTCACCAAGCTGAATAGCCAAGTTTCCCGCCCGACCCACCCTTCACCGATACCCTTCACCGCTATACGCAGCGTGGACCCGAAGGCAAGGTACTTTACTACAGCAGATGCCTTATGTGGGTACTGGCAGATGGAACTTGCGGAAGAAGATCAGCACCTCACGCCGTTCATCACACCGTACGGCCGATTTCAGCACTGCAGAGGACCTATGGGTTTCGCGGCTACTGGCGATGCTTTCTGCCTCCGTGGTGACATGGCCCTTCAGGGTGTGGCGAACTGTGTCAAGGTCATCGACGACGTGCTCCTATATGACGAGGATTACTCCACGCATCTTGAGCGTATTCATCAGATGCTCACCAGGTGCCGCAAGTACGGGATCACCCTCAACAAGGATAAGTTTGTGGTCGCTGCACCTAGTGTGAACTTCTGTGGGTACACCCTCTCAGGCAAGGGCATCTCGGCTGATCCTGGAAAGGTCAGCGCGATCCGGGACTTCCCAACTCCTGCCAACCTGACCGACCTCCGCTCGTTCATGGGCCTGGTAAACCAGTTGGCTGAGTTCACCCCCGACATCGCTGCTGCAGCACAGCCCCTACGCCCCCTGATGAGCCCCAAGAGAACATTCACCTGGACAGCTGACCATGATGAGGCATTCCGTCGCGTCAAGACAGCTCTCCTTAGCCCACCTGTTCTCGCTTCTTTCGACCCGGCCCTGCCAGTTGTCCTCCAGACTGATGCCTCTCGCCTCTACGGGATTGGATACGCTCTGCTACAGGACCACGGCAATGGACGCCTTCGTCTGGTTCAGTGTGGCTCTCGGTTTCTTACTGACGCCGAGACTCGCTACGCCACCATCGAACTGGAGCTGTTAGCTGCCGTCTGGGCCATATCCAAATGTAGGTTGTATCTGATCGGCCTACAACACTTCAACCTCATGACGGATCATCGGCCACTCATCCCGATCATGAACCACTACTCCTTGGATGCGGTCGAGAATCCCCGCCTCCAACGCCTTAAGGAGAAGATCTCGCCCTACCTCTTCACAGCTGTGTGGCGTGCTGGCAAGCTGCTCTGCATCCCTGATGCTTTGTCACGAGCCCCAGTCAGCCACCCCACACCAGAGGACGAGATCGCATGTGCTGATGCTACTGCACACCTCAGGACTGTAGTGACCGTGAACGCCGTCATCTCAGAAGAGTCTCCACCGCAGGACGCCGACAGGACTCTTCAGGAACTCCGAGCCGTGGCAAGAGCGGACCCTTCGTACATCCGTCTACTGAACTGCGTGACCTCGGGATTTCCCTCCAACTGGTACGACTTACACAGCTCTTTACTCCCATACTGGAAGATGCGGGACGACCTCTATGCTGATGGCGACCTCGTCTTGTATGGAGCAAGAGTTGTGGTTCCTGCCGCCCTCCGCCGCCGCACCCTAGCCCACCTGCACGACAGCCACAGGGGTGTGGAAGCTACGAAGCGCCGGGCGAGACAAGCTGTTTTTTGGCCAGGCATCGACTCCGACATCGCTAGTTCCGTTCAAGTCTGCGAGCCATGCCAGGTGCTGCAGCCTAGTCAGCAGCAGGAACCCCTCATGAACAACGACAACCCTACGAGGCCCTTTGAGTCCGTCTCTGCGGATTTCTTCGTTGTGGCGGGAAAGTCCTTTCTCGTCATCGCCGACCGGCTCTCAGGTTGGCCTGTTGTCGTTCCCTGCGGAGGCAACACTACTGCCTCTCATACAGTACGTATGTTCTGTCGCTACTTCCGGGAAGTTGGTGTCCCTCTCCGCCTGAGGACTGACGGCGGGCCCCAGTTCACCAGCAACGACTTCCGGGACTGCATGGAGCGATGGGGAGTTTATCATGTGGTGTCCTCGCCACATTATCCCCAGTCCAATGGACATGCCGAGGCTGCCGTAAAGTCCGTCAAGCATCTCATCCTCAAGACGGCACCCTCAGGCAACATTGACTGTGAGAAGTTTGACCTGGGTTTATTGGAATTGCGGAATACCCCCAACTTCACAGGTCGCTCCCCAGCACAGATGTTATACGGCCACCCACTACGGTCATGTGTCCCTGCCCATCCTGAGTCCTTCTCGAGGGAGTGGCAGGCCAAGACCGAGGACTGCGATCGTCGTGCAGCCGCCCGTGCTGACCAGGTAAAGGCACAGTACGATCAGCACGCCTGACCCCTTCCCAGGTTGAGTATCGGGCAAACAGTTCGGGTTCAAGACCCGACGTCTCACCGCTGGGACAAGGTCGGGGTTGTCATGGGCTGCGGCAAGACCAGGGATTACGAGGTCCGTCTCCCTAGTGGTCGGGTATGGTGGCGGAATCGCTGCTTTCTTCGTTCAGTACCGTCCCCTAGTGGTGAACCCCTCCCCCATATCCCTGTGAACCCTTGCTTGGACGAGAAAAGTAAGTCCTCATTCAGTGACCCCCCAGTTTTCCCACGTCACTCTCAAAGACTCCTGGAAAAAGAGTCCGCTCGAGATTGCACTACGAGCGTGAGGGGGGAGGGAGGTGTAGATATATGAGACGAATATGGCTGTAATATGTAACTCTGTACTATTTACCATTATAGATTCAGGTATCTGTATTATATGTATTATAATCATACTCCCTTTTGTCACAGATAGAGATACCCGGAGAGATTCCAAGACAGGACGCTGTTTCCCCTGTCTTAACTCCTTTTGTGTGTTTGTCCCAGAAATAGAACTTACGAACTTGACACCAGTGTGTTTCCTTCACCCCTGATTGGAAGTATCACCTGGGTCTCCCACAGAAATAACTCTTCAAGAAGCACAAACAGTCAATCTCATTCTGTTAGCCACAAAAGAAACGCAATGATATTTGGAATGACATTCAAAGTTAGCCATTATAAAAAAAGAATTATTCTATGCCATTTGGAAGCCCTTACTCTACAAAAAATTAAAAAGAACACTTGAATGACCTGCGAAAAAAAAGGAATAGAATCATTTGCACACACAAAGCCATGAACACACTAATAGTTGTTCATGAAGTAACTCCCCAAGAAGCACAAACAGTGAGCCTTGTTCTTAGTTTTGTAATAAATAGGCCAGCAGCTGAAAATGCCCTTTCGGCTTCAACTGAAGTTGTGGTACTGAGATGAGGGCCTGGAATAATTTCTCTAAATTATGTGTTCTCTCTCCTGTTGGTGAAGGCCAGAAGTGTACAGGAAGGGTACGCGTCACTTCTGTCAGACTCGCTCTAGCCCCCCCCCCCCTATCTCTCTCTCTTTCATGTGTTTTTGTATTTTACATAGTGCAAATCAGAGATAAGGAATAACTATAAGAATCCCGGGTTTGAACCAAATTCCCGGGAAAAAAAAACATAAACACTTACGCCGGGGATCCCTAAGTGTTAACTCTATTTGGCTAATTTGTGGTAATTATTCCTCACTATCAGTTGCCACTAGGTCCTGTGGATTATTAGATGACTGGCTATCAGAGTCTGAGTCACAATTTCCTGTTTGATACCCAAAAATTTTGGAAGGGGGTCCATGTATAGGACTACTTATCACTTCACACCCTGTCTAAATACTCACTACGTTGCCCACTCATAGAGTAATGCAAAAACTATATATTAGTTATTAAAAGTATTAAAAAGTATAAATGTGTTTATCTATATATCTTTATATTGACTACATGTGAAGACTTCTTGAAGTTCACTTGTGTTTGTGTAGTTTATAAAATAATGATTGTTTGTGAACTACCAGAGTGGAGAGTGCATAGAACCTCGCGCTGGCTATGACGTCAGGAGTTGATGACGTCCTTCTCAGGGAGGGATGACGTCACGTCTTGTTGTAATCCAACTGGTTCTTGCGGCGGTCAGCTCGGGGCTGATCTGGGGCTGAACTCTCGGTTGGTGCGATCAGCCTGGGGGCTGATCTGGGGTTCTCCTCTGTTGCACACCGACGAGTCTTGATTGTTTAAGCAAGAGATTGTTTGATTGTCTGGATCCACTTTGACAACCTTCCTAAACTCCAGTGATGTAGTGTTAGCTGGTAGTAATCTCAGCCCACACTCGGGTAGGCTCGGCTGCTCTCGGCTCTCGGGGGTGACCTTCAGTAATATGCGTCACTGAGGGTTTGACTGCTAAGTTTGGAATTTTTATATATGTTTTTGTTACCACTGTCTCTATGTATACGTTTTGCAAGTTTTTATAGCCACTGTCTACTTAAATTTCTTGTAATTGCTTGTTTGCTGATGATTCACTTAGGATGCCACTTAAGTCACTGGAATCACTTGAAGTAATGTTTGTTTCTGAGTGTCTGACCGATTCTTCTTCTAATCCGTCTCACCGCTGCCACCAGTGTGTTGGTCACACAATATATATATATATATATATATATATATATATATATATATATATATATATATATATATATATATATATATATATATATATATATATATATATATATATACAGTATATTGGTTCTTGATTTGATAAGTGGCAGGGCTGAAGTAAACACTTTGTTGGTTTTGTTTTATTGTAGAAAAATATAGTTTCACAGGTACTGAGTTCAGTTGAGAGTATATTGTACCTTCTCTTTTACTCTAAGGGAAGTGTCTTAGAGCACTTATATGGGAGAACACTTAAGTGAGTTGTTCACTGGGTAACAGGTGATATGATAGTCTCTCTCTCACGCACATGCTATCAGGCTGGCGCCTTACAGGATACACGTCAGGTTGTTGTTGTTGAGAGGCCCTGACCTCGCTCGCTCCATGGAGGAAATGTCAACTACCAATTGATTCATACTCATGGATGAATGACTTGGTGAATACATAGGTAATATACATTGGGTATATGTTTATATAATGTTACAAGCCTGCCAAGTAAGTGTACCAGTGAACAATGGCAGTGATAGTGTCAGTGGAGCTTCTGAAGGAGCTGGTGCCTCCTTCCGTAATGATGCGAACTTGAGGGTGAGTAGCCAGAGCGAGACCAATAGTGATGGAAGCATGAATGGGGAGAATGAGCCCCAGACTGCCAGCGTGGTCTCTTTAATAACCCCAGGTCTGAAAACTGTCCATAACCCTGTACTTCTTCCAATATTTTCGGAGTAGGAGCTCGCGGGACTAATGAAGGAACCTGTGTATAAAAATTCTACTGGGATAAGGGCTGTGAGGCGCATTATCAAGAACTCCTGGGGTGATGAATTTGAAACGGTTAACTTATTGGCCAGGTTGATCTATGAAGCCAACGCGCGACTCTATACTCAGTTCAAGGTGGAACGAGTAACAAACTCTTGGGTTCATTTCATGGAACATCCGGAGTGTTAACCGCAGAATTAATGACCTACAATGGTTTGTTAAAGTGTTTAACATTGATGTCATTGGTTTACAAAACCTTACACGTCCAGCACCCAGGATACAGGATAGCTGGGTTTACAGCACATAATAGTGGAGCAGGAAGTGGCCTGCTCACTTATGTAAAGAATGGTCTGGTCTGTAAATGGATCAAAACTCACAATGATGATAGTAATCACTATCAACAATTTACAGTAAAGTCAGCAAACAGTCAATTTTCGCTGTATAACATCAATGTTCGGTGTAACGAGCTGCGAGCGGACGTGTTACCAAAGCCATCAGGTAACAATGCTATGCTGTGTATGGGTGACTTTAACTCTCGTCACACTGTCCTTGGTGATGTCCAGTGTAACTCTAATGGGAGGGTGTTCGTGAATTACATCAATAATCGTTGTATACGAGACAGACAAAGTGACACACCTGATGGGGGCAGACTTGATTATGTGATTCGGTATAACCTAGTAGACAGTAATATCAAGGCGAAGGTCATCTCAGACCACCTAGTCAGTGATCATGCAATACTTATTGAATACACTGTTGCTGGTGTCAAGTGTGAACCCCATCCTAAGCTCAGAATTAACATCCCAGATAATCTTAAACTACACTTCAAGGCCTACATCCACAGATGGTATGCTGGATATACACCTGGGTCAGTGGATGAATTTTCCTGTGATCTTCTAAATGTCATTACCACATATTATACCACATGGGTTAAGTCAAGGAGGAAGGGGGGCAGCACTAAACCACCTCTGTGGACACATGACCCCATCCTCACCAAAGAAGGAGAGAAGGTAGAACAGCTTGCCAACACTTATAACATAAGAACATAAGAAAATAAGAAAATA
>NW_024717028.1:27500-33436 GCF_018991925.1 Homarus americanus | reverse complement strand
AGTTTTGTGTGGGAGGGTGTGTGGGTGGGTGTTTGTGTGGGGTGGGTGTTTGTGTGTGGGAGGATGTGTGTGGGGGTGGAGTTTGTGTGGGTGAGGAGGGTAAGGGGATGTTTAGGTGGGGAGGTGTGTGTGGGGTGGGTGTTTGTGAAGATTTCGTTTGTGGGAGGATCTGCAACACTTCTAATTACAATAACTGAAACCCATACATAACACACCAGAAACACTAGTAACAACTCACCATTGACAGCAGCCACAGTCCCACACCTGCAACAGTCTGAAGAGGGCGACCAGGTGGGTGTACATACCTGTAAGATCAACAAAAGACGTACTTCAGATTACAGGTGTGTACAGCTGCAGTGTTATCAAATTACAGAAACATACAAAAAATGAAACAAACAAAAAAAAAAAAAAAAAAAGAGAGAGAGAGAGAGAGAGAGAGAGAGACAAAAACAATATCACCAAAAAAAACAACAATATCAACAACAACACAAGCCATCCAATCGAGACCAAAACAATTTAGATCAGGTTCACAATACTAAGATCTCTATTACATAACCCGCTCAAAAAAATATATCGTAGGAACATTGATAAAAAAATAAAGCAAATAAATAACATGCATATTTAGGTCCTCAGTATACAAATAAGCACTCACACTCAAGCACATACACATCCCCAAGCAGTAAAATGAGGCAGATACACTTCAGCTGGGTGGATTAGGTGAGTGTATGCACTGGGATCGAATCAGCGAGGCATTATGTAAGGTAACGAGGAAGTAACTCACTCTGCCACACTAACACTCTGAGAGGTGTTACATGTTAGTGTTGGGTCGTGATAGGTATTACTGCATTCTTAACATACATACATACATACATACATACATACATACATACACTCCGTCAACGCCACCTCCCTGCAGCCACCTGCCCACCTCGCGCAGTCCGCCACTACAACAAAATTCAGCCCATAAGAGCCCGCACCGATAGATATAAGAACAAAGCACCATCCCATCTATTGTTAAAATAATAAACAACTCCTGATTTATGTACTGCACAGCCCTGTAAATGTATTCAATGCATATTATATCATTATGTCTAAATCAAATGTAAGTCTGTATATTTTCAACTGATCAGCTGTAACTCATGAATAAAACCGTTTATTATAAATATTATTATTACACCTCTTCCACTCTCACCAACAGTTTGCTCACTTTCCCCAGTACTACTCCCACCTCTCCCACTCTCCCACCTCTCCCACACCACTCTCCCACCTCTCTCACCCTCCCACCTCTCTCACCTCCCACCTCCCAATCCTCCCACCTCCCACCCTCCCCACACCCCCACCCCCACCCACCCCCACCCCCACCCCACCCCCACCTCCCACCCCTTCCTCACTCTCCCACCCTCCCACCTTCCCACTCCCCCACCCCACTCTCTCACTCTCCCACCCTCCCACACCCCTCCACTCTCCCACCACTCTCCCACCCCCCAGCACCACTCCCACCTCCCAGCACTACTCTCCCACCCGACAGATAAGCCCAGGCTGGTCAGAGTATCAGGCTCAGGTAAGCGACTCCCACTGCCTGATCTCTCCCCCCAAGATAATCGTTCTCACTCATTCTCCTCCCCTCACCCTCACCTCTCGTCCTTCTTTGGGGGTGATTTGGACCCCTGTGACCTTTGACCTCGTGATTGATTTGTTTTTTCTTCCAGGAAATTTGGGTATTGGCTTTTGATTGACCCTTAACCTAGTAAAACCTGACCTAGTGTGACCTTTGACCTAGTGTGACCCTGACCCAGTGTGACCTGACCTAGTGTGACCCTGACCTAGTGTGACCTTGACCCACGTGTAACCCTGACCTAGTGACCTTAACCTAGTGTGACCCTGACCTAGTGTGACTTTTGACCTAGTGTGACCCTGGCCTAGTGTGACCTGGACCCCAATATGACCATGGTGTAGTGACTCCCTGACCCAGTAAGACCTTAACTTAATGTGACCTCTGACATAGTGTGATCTTAACTAGCGTGACCTTATATGACCCCAACTGTACATCATTCCCCTTACTAATCATTCTTTTCTCTCTCCCTCCTCTCTCTCCCACACACCCTTCCCTCTGCCGTCTTTCCCATCTCCCCATCCACACCTCCCACCCCTCCCCCCGCCTCCCCATCCACCACACCTCCCACCTCCCCCCCCGCCTCCCTCATCCACACCTCCCACCTCCCCCCTGCCTCCCTCATCCACACCTCCCACCTTCCCCCCCCCCTCACACACCTCCCCCTCCCCCGCCTCCCTCATCCACACCTCCCACCTCCCCCCTCCCCCATCCACACCTCCCCCTCCTCATCCTGCCGGCTGTGATAATAATCCTTACACTAGGATTAATAAGGAATTAAGTCATAAGCTATATTGGAGCCAAAATCTCTCTCTCTCTCGTAAAGATGGTCTTAGAAATGTATGGAAGAAATAATAACAACAACGGTACTAAATTCACCATACGTAATAAACCTTCCTATAACGAGCTTAATAAATCAGTGTGGAGCAAGAAAGTGCTATACCACAGGACAACACCATCCTAAAAAAAAAAAAACAATAAGTAATAATAATAATAATAATAATAATAATAATAATAATAATAATAATAATAATAATACATTAACACCGTGACAACTAATTATAACTCAGCCATTAATATGATGGAGCCATTAATTTTGTCTCAGGAGGTGAACCAAAAAAAAATAATAAAATATAATTTGTGAGTAAAAAATAAGCATCAATTGTATAGTATTAAAGGTATTTTATTTATTTATTTTATTGTTTGTCTCATATATTTCGATGACTTATTAAAAATAAAAGCAATTTCTTTATAACTCAAAAGTAAATTAATATGAAAACAATAAATTATTCTAGTTGAAGAAAAAAAATATATATGCATCTGTTCAACAATAAATTAAATACATCGATACATTATTCCTTTTGATATTATACTTAATCCTCACAATACAGCTTAATCTAACCTTACCACTGCACACTTAACCTAATCCCATCAATGTACACACTTAACTCCAATTCATTTTCACTATAGCACAACTAAATAAAGTATTATATAATCACGTCTCATATCAAGAGAAATCTATATATAGGCTTGGAGAAGTAATTGATATGTCTGAAATTAAACTCATAAAATTATATTATTTTATGATTAGTTATGACGTATTTAAGACTTAGAAAATGAAGCAATTTGAGGATTTAATTACAGACAGACAGACAGACAGGACAGACAGACAGACAGACAGACAGACAGATACACAGACAGGATGACAGACAGATGACAGACAGACAGACAGACAGACAGACAGGTGGAGTTTAAAATAATAATAATAATAATAATAAATAATTACAACAACAATAATAATAACAACAACAATAACAAACGACTACATAAATTAACCCAAATTTACCATCAATAACCAATAGAACTCCAATAACAAAGCCATAACTCATCAATCACCATAGTAATATTAAATAACCTTGAAATGTGGTAGCCAATAGATGACTCCGGTACTGAACATAACCTGCATCCCTAACACCCTTGTACTCTCACAACCTTGTACTCTACACCCTTGCACTCTCACGCCCCTGTACCTCACGCCCTTGTACTCACACACCTTGCACTCCACACCATTGTAATTTCACGCCCCTTGTACTCTCACGCCCTGTACTCACGCCCTTTTGTACTCTCCGCCAACTTGTATTTCCTCATTGAACTAAAACATTTGTCTTGGCAAACATACACGACCTCGAACTGTTGGCAGGTGTGTGTAAGAAAAGCACCAGCGTCGCAATGCAGACCGCCACACACACCCACACACACACACACACACACACACACACACACACACACACACACACACACACACACTCTCTCTCACACACCCGGCTCACTGCATTGATTGTCCACTCAAATACGATCAGCCTTGTTTCACGTGACACACACACACACACACACACACACACACACACTAATCCCCATGTGTGTTCATCTTATTTTGATATTATTGTCATTATTATGATTACTTAATGAACACAGGTGAACGTATCTAGTTACAGAGTTTGAAGGTGATTTATGAGACGGAATTGTAGCATCATTGTGTTCAGAGGCGATAAGGTGTGTTTTGGATTTAGTCGAGAGGAATTTTAACTTAAGAATCTTTTAAGAAGGTGACTAATTGCTTTTATTGTGGCTTATAATGGATTTATAGAGCCCACGGAGAGAGAGAGAGAGAGAGAGAGAGAGAGAGAGAGAGAGAGAGAGAGAGAGAGAGAGAGAGAGAGAGAGAGAGAGAGAGATAACAAACCTCTATTACTCAACAATACAAAACCAGACAATTCTCGATAGTTTCCCTCACCCCCTCTCCCTTCCTCCTACATATCCCCCAACCATATACGACTTCCACTCACCCTCACCCCACCCCCACTCCCCACAGCCTCTCTATCCACCCCACACCCCATCAACCTCACCTACCCACACCCCTCACCTTTCCTCATCCCCACACCTATCACCTGCCCCCCACCCTTACCTTCCTCAGGTGATGCATGACCTCCACCAAATAATTACTATAATACGCAGCGTCATAAATCACCTGAGAAAATATAGACACGGCCATAAAAGATTAGTTCTACAAGTCCACCGTGACAGACTGCCAATACGCCCAGTCTATTACAAGTCAGGGAGCAGCGGGGAGCTAAAAGTGTGGTGATGGATGACGGGGGAGACAACTTAGAGGTGGAGAGGAAAAAATAGAGTTGGGGAGGAAAAGTGGAATGATTGGGGAGATAGTTACCTTGGGTGTATGGAGGAGGAGGAGGAGAGGTGGGAGGAAATTAGAGGTGGGGAGGGAAGGTTAGATGACTGGGGAGATAACTACTTTGGGTGTAGTGAAGATCTAGAAAAGAGTGATGATAATAAATGAAAGACAGTCATAATACGGTATATATAATCACCTCACACATACATACACACATATATATATCACCTCACAGCCCTAAATAACATAATCACAACCAGTATCAACCACCATCACCACAATTACCACAATCCACCACCACTATATTTCTTACCTCACCCATTATCACCAAAAAAAAAGCTTATCGAAGAAACGTAAACCTAATTTTTTCCCATTTTCGTTTTTTTTTATCTGCTGTCAGGTGAAGAACACAGCCAAAAGGACGTCACATTACCTCCTGCCGCCCTGAAACAAGACATTATCCCCCCTCTGCCTTGATCTGTGGTATAGGGTCAACCTTCCTCCCAGAGATCACAATACAAAGGTCACCCTTCAACCATCCAGAGAGTCTACGTTTTCTAATTTTTATTGTTTTTTTTCCTACAAGATCCTATTTTGACCTATTTAATATAACAGTATAGGGGGATTTAGTGGTGGTAGTGGTGGTAGTTGTGGTAGTGGTGGTAGTTGGTAGTGATAGAAGTTGTAGTAATAGTTGTGTGATGGTGTTAGTAGTGGTGGTGTTTGTGGTAGTGGTTGGAGTGAATCTGTAGTAGAGGTAATGGTAGTTGTGGTAATAGGTAGTAGTTGTGGTAGTGGTGGTGGTAGTAGCAATGAGGAGGGGTAGTGGTGCTCACACATGCCATTAACTCCAGTACTAGGTATAGTATGAGACGGTATAGCAGTCATGATATGATAATGAGAGAGAGAGAGAGAGGAGAGAGAGAGAGAGAGAGAGAGAGAGAGAGAGAGAGAGGAATGGTGGGGAGGGGGGAGAAGGAAAGGAGGGGGAAAGAAGAGGAGGGAAGGAAAGGGCATAGAGGAGAGAGAGGGAAAGAGGAGGGAAGGAGGGCAGGGAGAGAAGAGAGAGAGAGGAAGAGAAACTGGGAGGGAGGGAGTTTGTAGCCAGCCAGATGAGATCATTGGATTAAT
>NW_024717028.1:17500-22500 GCF_018991925.1 Homarus americanus | reverse complement strand
CTCATCCTCCACCACCACAACTCACTCCACCACTACCACAATGCCCCACCTCATCCTCCACCACCACAATCCCTCACCTCCACCACCACAATCCCACCTCCACCACCACAATCCTCACCTCCACCACCACCACAATCCCTCACCTCCTCCACTACCACAATGCCCCACCTCATCCTCCACCACCACAATCCTCACCTCCACCACTACCAATAACCCCATCCCATCCTCCACCACCACAACCTCACCTCCACTACCACAATGCCCCACCTCATCCTCCACCACCACAATCCTCACCTCCACCACTACCACAATGCCCCACCTCATCCTCCACCACCACAATCCTCGACTCATCCCCGAACCAATGAGGATTTTTTTCCGGCCACAAAATAGTATTAAGCGTCGACTTCCACACGCCCCGTTATTTGTCGAGCAGTCACCCACTAGACGACGTCACCGGTCACTGTCAATATAAGGAGGATGTCCCCGGCCACTGTCGACATAAGGAGGATGTCCGGCCACTGTCGATATAAGGAGGATGTCCGGCCACTAACGACACAAGGAGGATGTCCCTGGTCACTGTCGACACAAGGAGGATGTCCCTGGTCACTGTCGATATAAGGAGGATGTCCCCGGCCACTGTCGATATAAGGAGGATGTCCCGCCATTGTCGACATAAGGAGGATGTCCCGGCCATTGTCGACATAAGGAGGATGTCCCGCCACTGTCGACACAAGGAGGATGTCCCCGGCCACTGTCGACATAAGGAGGATGTCCCGGCCACTGTCGATACAAGGAGGATGTCCCCGGCCATTGTCGACATAAGGAGGATGTCCCCGCCATTGTCGACATAAGGAGGATGTCCCGGCCACTGTCGACACAAGGAGGATGTCCCGCCACTGTCGACACAAGGAGGATGTCCTCGCCACTGTCGAACAAGGAGGATGTCCCGCCACTGTCGACACAAGGAGATGTCCTGGTCACTGTCGACACAAGGAGGATGTCCCCGGCCATTGTCGACATAAGGAGGATGTCCCGGCCACTGTCGACACAAGGAGGATGTCCCCGGCCACTGTGACACAAGGAGGATGTCCCCGGCCACTGTCGACATATGAGGATGTCCCGCCACTGTCGACATAAGAGGATGTCCCGCCACTGTCGATACAAGGAGATGTCTCGGCCACTGTCGACACAAGGAGGATGTGCCCGGCCATTGTCGACATAAGGAGGATGTCCCGGCCACTGTCGATACAAGGAGATGTCCCTGGCCCTACTGTCGACACAAGGAGGATGTCCCCGGCCATTGTCGACATAAGGAGGATGTCCCGGCCATTGTCGACATAAGGAGGATGTCCCGGCCACTGTCGACACAAGGAGGATGTCCCTGGCCACTGTCGACAATAGGAGGATGTCCCCGGCCATTGTCGACATATGAGGATGTCCCACTGTCGACACAAGGAGGATGTCCCTGGCCATTGTCGACATAAGGAGGATGTCCCGGCCACTGTCGACACAAGGAGGATGTCCCCGGCCATTGTCGACATAAGGAGGATGTCCCGGCCACTGTCGACACAAGGAGGATGTCCCCATTGTCGACATAAGGAGGATGTCCGGCCACTGTCGACATAAGGAGGATGTCCCCGCCATTGTCGACATAAGGAGGATGTCCCGCCACTGTCGACACAAGTAGGATGTCCCTGGCCACTGTCTAATAGAGGATGTGTCCCCGGCCATTGTCGACATAAGGAGGATGTCCTCGGCCATTGTCGACATAAGGAGGATGTCCGGCCACTGTCGATAAACAAGGAGGATGTCCTGGCCACTGTCGACACAGGAGGATGTCCCCGGCCATTGTCGACATATAAGGAGGATGTCCCGGCCACGTCGACAAAGAAGATGTCCCCGGCCACTGTCGACACAAGGAGGATGTCCGGCTCGACATAAGGAGGATGTCCCTGCCACTGTCGCATTAACAGTGAGGATGTCCCGGCCACTGTCGACACAAGAGGATGTCCCCGGCCACTGTCTACATAAGGAGGATGTCCCGGCCACTGTCGACACAGGAGATGTCCCTGGTCACTGTCGCACACAAGGAGATGTCCCTGGTTACTGTCGACACAAGGAGATGTCTCTGGTAGCTTTGTCCATGTGACTGTGTGTGTGTGTGTGTGTGTGTGTGTGTGTGTGTGTTGGAAGATCGCCAGGAAGGAGGCGAGGGAAGTGCCAGACAGCCAGGCACTCACCGCTACTACTACCCCTCCACCACCCACAACCATTTATTACCACCCACCACCACCACCCACCCCCAACCACCCACCCCCAACCACCCACCACCACCCACCCCCACCCAACCCCTGCCACCCACCACCACCAACCCCAACCACTCCACCTCAACCACACCACTGCCACCACCACCTCAACATATAGTACCGTACATCACTATATTATCACGACTATATACTTACATTACACCACTATACTTACGGAAATTTACAAAGATATAACACTATAATATAAAGGAGATAGACCAATACATACCAGTATATTATCATCGGTATTGTTACGATGTATTGTCACCAGGATATAGTACCGATATATACCTTCCCACAACACGATTATAGACCGAAAATATACCTGATATAGTCAAGTATATATCTATACTATAGCTTATAGTAACCCCAGTACAATTATATGACCAAAACACACGAACTACCACACACACGCACAGACCCTCTCTCATCGCATGCCAGAAGCCACCAATCACAGCTCACCACACATCTGACGTCACAGGGGCCTAGATTAATGCAGACTGTGCGTAAATAATGTAATAGTACACCTAGTTTACGCCAGACAGCTCCGCCCTCGACCTGATCACCTGAAGATTACACACCCCACCTATCAGTGTATCGACCTTCAATTGTTTTTTACATATTTACTCAGTTATCTATCAGGAGCCTATATGTATGTATGTATGTAATTGTTTCAATTTATCCCCAGCTGTGGGTGTGTGTGTGTGTGTGTGTGTGTGTGTGTGTGTGTGTGTGTGTGTGTGTGTGAGTGTGTGTGTGTGTGTGTGGGTGAGTGTGTGTGTGTGTGTGTGTGTGTGTGTGAGTGTGTGTGTGTGTGAGTGTGTGTGTGTGTGAGTGTGTGTGTGTGTGTGTGTGTGTGTGTGTGTGTGTGTGTGTGTGTGTGTGTGTGTGTGTGCAGTTGTGTTGGTGGTAGTAATGAGCCGTTGTTCATCCGTCCTGCCTGGCGAAGGACGTACACGCCATTAACCTTGAAAACAATACTATTTTTGTTCATCAGTTGAAATAGGTTAGGTTAGGTTCTTCATCTAGATTGGTTAAAATTCCACTATTCTAACACCTAACCTAACCTAACCTAACCTAACCTAACCAACCAAAATATATCCCAGGTTAAACTTTATTTTCGCTTCAACGCTGACCAATATTTACCTCTACATCAGAGAGACATAAACACAGACACTGGAAGAAGACAGACACCGGGAAGACAAGACAGACACCGAAGACAAGACAGACACGAAGACAAGACACACCTGGAAGACAAGACAGACACTGGAAGACAAGACAGACACAGACACAGGGACGACAGACACCGGAAGACAAGACAGACACTGGAAGACAAGACAGACAGAGAAGACAAGACAGACACCGGGAAGACAAGACAGACACGGAAGACAAGACAGACACCGGGAAGACAAGACAGACACAGACACAGGGACGACAGACACCGGGAAGACAAGACAGACACCGGGAAGACAAGACAGACACCGGGAAGACAAGACAGACACCGGAAGACAAGAGACACAGACACAGGGACGACAGACACCGGGAAGACAAGACAGACACCGGGAAGACAAGACAGACACAGAGAAGACAAGACAGACACCGGAAGACAAGACAGACACCGAAGACAAGACAGACACTGGGAAGACAAGAAGACAGGGAAGACAAGATAGACACTGGAAGACAAGACAGACACAGACAAGGACGACAGACACCGGGAAGACAAGACAGACACTGGAAGACAAGACAGACACCGGGAAGACAAACAGACACCGGAAGACAAGACAGACACAGGAAGACAAGACAGACACCTGGAAGATAAGACAGACACTGGGAAGACAAGACAGACACAGACACAGGGACGACAGACACCGGGAAGACAAGACAGACACCGGGAAGACAAGACAGACACAGGAAGACAAGAAAGACACAGACACAGGGACGACAGACACCGGAAGACAAGACAGACACCGGGAAGACAAGACAGACACAGGGAAGACAAGAAAGACACAGACACAGGGACGACAGACACCGGGAAGACAAGACAGACACCGGGAAGACAAGACAGACACAGGGAAGACAAGAAAGACACAGACACAGGGACAGACACCAAGCAAGACAGACACCGGGAAGACAAGACAGACACAGGGAAGACAAGAAAGACACAGACACAGGGACGACAGACACTGAAGACAAGAAGACACTGGAAGACAAGACAGACACCGGAAGACAAGACAGACAGGGAAGACAAGAAAGACACAGACACAGACGACAGACACCGGGAAGACACATAACAGAGAAGACAAGACAGACACTGGGAAGACAAGACAGACAGAGAAGACAAGACAGACACTGGAAGACAAGACAGACACCGGGAAGACAAGACAGACAGGGAAGACAAAGAAAGACACAGACACAGGGACGACAGACACCGGGAAGACAAGACAGACACTGGAAGACAAGACAGACACAGGGAAGACAAGAAAGACACAGACACAGGGACGACAGACACGGAAGACAAGACAGACACGGAAGACAAGAAAGACACAGACACAGGACGAAGACACCAAGACAAGACAGACACAGAGAAACAGACAGACACTGGAAGACAAGACAGACACGAAGACAAGACAGACACAGGGAAGACAAGAAAGACACAGACACAGGGACGACAGACACTGGAAGACAAGACAGACA
>NW_024717028.1:0-12500 GCF_018991925.1 Homarus americanus | reverse complement strand
AGGTCAAGGACAGAGTGTTTGTTTAGGTCATGAACAGTGTTTGTTTGGTCCAGGACGAGTGTTTGTTTAGGTCAAGGACAGTGTTTGTTTAGGTCAGGACGAGTGTTTGTTTAGGTCATGAACGAGTGTTTGTTTAGGTCAGGACAGTGTTTGTTTAGGTCAAACAGTGTTTGTTTAGGTCAGGACGGTGTTTGTTTAGGTCAGGACGAGTGTTTGTTTAGGTCAAGGACAGTGTTTGTTTAGGTCAGGACGAGTGTTTGTTTAGGTCATGAACAGGTTTTTGTTTAGGTCAAGGACGAGTGTTTGTTTAGGTCAGGACAGTGTTTGTTTAGGTCAGGACGAGTGTTTGTTTAGGTCAGAACAGTGTTTGTTTAGTCATGAACGAGTGTTTGTTTAGGTCAGAACGAGTGTTTGTTTTAGGTCAGGACGAGTGTTTGTTTAGGTCAGGACGAGTGTTTGTTTAGGTCAGGACGAGTGTTTGTTTAGGTCAGGACAGTGTTTGTTTAGGTCAGGACAGTGTTTGTTTAGGTCAGGACGAGTGTTTGTTTAGGTCATGAACGAGTGTTTGTTTGGGTCAGGACGAGTGTTTGTTTAGAGTCAGGACGAGTGTTTGTTTAGGTCAGGACGAGTGTTTGTTTAGGTCAGAACGAGTGTTTGTTTAGGTCAAGGACGAGTGTTTGTTTGGTCAGGACGAGTGTTTGTTTAGGTCAAGGGCGAGTGTTTGTTTGGGTCAGGACGAGTGTTTGTTTAGGTCATGAACGAGTGTTTGTTTGGTCAGGACGAGTGTTTGTTTGGTCAAGGACGAGTGTTTGTTTGGGTCAGAACAGGTGTTTGTTTAGGTCAGGACGAGTGTTTGTTTAGGTCAAGGACGAGTGCTTGTTTAAGTCAGGACGAGTGTTTGTTTAGGTCATGAACGAGTGTTTGTTTAGGTCAGGACGAGTGTTTGTTTAAGTCAGGACGAGTGTTTGTTTAGATTAAGAACAGTGTTTGTTTAGGTCAGGACGAGTGTTTGTTTAGGTCAAGGACGAGTGTTTGTTTAGGTCAGGACGAGTGTTTGTTTAGGTCATGAACGAGTGTTTGTTTAGAGTCAGGACAGTGTTTGTTTAGGTCAGGACGAGTGTTTGTTTAGGTCAGAACGAGTGTTTGTTTAGGTCAGGACGAGTGTTTGTTCAGGTCAGGACAGTGTTTGTTTGGTCAGGACAGTGTTTGTTTGAGTCAGGACAGTGTTTGTTTAGGTCATGAACAAGTGTTTGTTCAGGTCAGAACCGAGTGTTTGTTTAGGTCAGGACGAGTGTTTGTTTGAGTCAGGACGAGTGTTTGTTTAGGTCAGGACGAGTGTTTGTTTAGGTCAAGGACGAGTGTTTGTTTAAGTCAGGACGAGTGTTTGTTGAGGTCAAGGACGAGTGTTTGTTTAGGTCAGGACGAGTGTTTGTTTGAGTCAGGACGAGTGTTTGTTAGGAGTCAGGACAGTGTTTGTTTAGGTGGGGTGTTTGTTTAGGTCAGGACAGTGTTTGTTTAGGTCAGGACGAGTGTTTGTTTAAGTCAAGGACGAGTGTTTGTTGAGGTCAGGACGGTGTTTGTTTAGGTCAGGACGAGTGTTTGTTTGGGTAGGACAGTGTTTGTTTAGGTCAGGACGAGTGTTTGTTTAGGTCAAGAACGAGTGTTTGTTTAGGTCAGGACGAGAGTGTTTGTTTAGGTCAAGCACGAAGTGTTAGTTTAGCCTCAACTCTTCCCATAGTTCCACCTCCACTCTTTTTCTTCTCCTCTCTCTCTTCCTTCCCCCCTCTCTCTCTCTCTCTCTTCAAGTAATCACGGAGCCACGACCCTCCCACAATCACCACAACGCCAGGACTTGGGAAACCTGACGAAGGAGAACAGACACGAGAAAAGAAACACCGGGGACAATTTTCTACTCGTACAGGAGAATTAATGCCTTTGTCCTGCACTCGGTGACTTAACTTACGGTGACTCACGAATGACTCACGGTGATTTTGGGGACTCTCGAATGACTCACAGTAACATAAATGACAATAAATAGTACTACAATATTAAGCTCACTTGATGATTCACCACCCTAACTCTAACCTAACCCCCAGGTAGCATTAGTGTGTTTAATTACAGGTGAAATAAGCGTAGGGGTACAAAACAAATCATATAAAAACAAAACAAAAACACAAACAAACAATAAGATAAAAAATACAAGGAAAAATAAAACAAACATTAAACACAAACACAAACACAAACACAAACAAACACAGGAAATAATACCAGAGAGAAATAGAGATAAATTATCAGGTAAGGCAGGAGTGATCTCACACCTGGGGAGATGGCCAAGAAAAGTTGTAATGTGGATTAAGGTAATTGATAATTTGTGGAAAGAGAGAGAGAGAGAGAGAGGAGAGAGAGAGAGAGAGAGATCGCCCTCCCTTGAGACCCGGACCTGAGACGGAGTTGCTGCCACCACCATCATGGCATCAACAACCACAACAACCAACTCTACCACAACAACCAAAACAAACAGCACCACAACCACACACAAACACATAGCTACACAACCACACAACCAACTCTCTCTCTCTCTCTCTCTCTCTCCCAGGCCTTAATAGTCAGCTTCGACGATATATAATAATATCACCGTCAGCAGCCATACTTTAGATGACGGTCTTTATCGACGTAAATGTAAATCTTCCTTCATTTTTCTCTCATTAACTTAAGGGCGTGATATAGTCAGCGTCAGGGCGTGAAATAACCAGCGTCAGGCGATATAGTCAGCGCCCAGGTGTGATATAACCAGCGTCAGGGGTGTGATAAACCAGCGTCAGGGTGTGTGATATAGTCAGCGTCAGGGCGTGATATAGTCAGCGTCAGGGGCGTGATATAACCAGCGTCAGGGCGTGATATAACCAGCGTCAGGGCGTGATATAACCAGCGTCAGGGTGTGTGATAATCAGCGTCAGGCGTGATATAGTCAGCGTCAGGGCGTGATATAGTCAGCGTCAGGGCGTGATATAACCAGCGTCAGGCGTGATATAACCGCGTCGGTGTGATATAACCAGCGTCAGGGTGTGATATAACCAGCGTCAGGGTGTGAATATAGTCAGCGTCAGGGCGTGATATAGTCAGCGTCAGGGTGTGTGATATAGTCAGCGTCAGGGCGTGATATAACCAGCGTCAGGGCGTGATATAACCAGCGTCAGGGTGATATAGTCAGCGTCAGGGCGTGATATAGTCAGCGTCAGGGTGTGTGATATAGTCAGCGTCAGGGCGTGATATAGTCAGCGTCAGGGCGTGATATAGTCAGCGTCAGGGCGTGATATAACCAGCGTCAGGGCATATAGCGTCAGGTGTGATATAACCAGCGTCAGGGTGTGATATAACCAGCGTCAGGGTGTGTGATATAGTCAGCGTCAGGGCGTGATATAGTCAGCGTCAGGTGTGTGATATAGTCAGCGTCAGGCGTGATATAACCAGCGTCAGGGCGTGATATAACCAGCGTCAGGGTGTGTGATATAGTCAGCGTCAGGGCGTGATATAGTCAGCGTCAGGGTGTGTGATATAGTCAGCGTCAGGGCGTGATATAGTCAGCGTTAGGGAGTGATATAACCAGCATCAGGGCGTGATATAGTCAGCGTTAGGGAGTGATATAGTCAGCGTCAGCGTGATATAGTCAGCGTCAGGGCGTGATATAGTCAGCGTTAGGTGTGATATAACCAGCGTCAGGTATATAGTCGGGCGTGATATAACCAGCGTCAGGGTGTGATATAGTCAGGCGTGATATGTCAAGGTGTGATATAGTGGGCGTGATATAACCAGCGTCAGGGTGTATATAGTCAGGGCGTGATATAACCAGCGTCAGGGTGTGATATAGTCAGGGCGTGATATAACCGCGTCAGGTGTGATATAGTCAGGGCGTGATATAACCAGCGTCAGGGTGTGAATATAACCAGCATCAGGGCGTGATATAGTCAGCGTCAGGGCGTGATATAGTCAGCGTTAGGGTGTGATATAGTCAGCGTCAGGGCGTGATATAGTCAGCGTTAGGTGTGATATAACCAGCATCAGGCGTGATATAGTCAGCGTTAGAGTGATATAACCAGCATCAGGCGTGATATAGTCAAAGGAGTGATATAACCAGCATCAGGGCGTGATATAGTCAGCGTCAGGCGTGATATAGTCAGCGTTAGGGAGTGATATAACCAGCATCAGGGCGTGATATAGTCAGCGTCAGGGCGTGATATAACCAGCATCAGGGTGTGATATAGTCAGCGTTAGGGCGTGATATAACCAGCATCAGGGCGTGATATAACCAACGCCATCATCAACGAGGATGGACCAAATCAACACCCTCATCATCACCAAGCTTATTCCGCGCCACAACCTTGTTTAGTCCGCACCATAATCTAGGCTAACTATCCAGCTCCTATCCCCCCAAAATAGCCCAAATGTCCCTAGATCGCGCCACAATCACGGTGTAACACCTCCAGACATGCCTACTCCGCCATACCGCCAGACTGCACCACTATTTAGCCCAAAACGCGCCATAAATGCGAGCAATTGCCCCATAATCACGTCATATATGGAACTAACGCGCCACTATTATACCAGTATTAACACAAACACCAAAGCGCCACTATCACACTATTCTCTTACAGCACCATAACCACTTGTAGTATAGTATAGTCCTGCGCCACAAACACTTAATAACCACTACACAAACACCACCGCCGCGCCACAACACAACCATTACCAGGCCACAAACACTTCATAACCACAACACAAACACCACTACCTCTGCGCCACAAACATAACCACACCGTCGCGCCACAAGCACTTCATAACCACAACTCAATAACCACTACTAACGCGCCACAAACACGACCATTACCACGACACGTTATTCACAGCTCCTTGATATAGTGTTACCATTCCTACATGGAAGAGGGAGTTGTAACCTTCCTCGTGTGTGTGTGTGTGTGTGTGTGTGTGTGGACAAATACACCCCATCCTAGTTCTACTACCTTGGCCTCCCATCAATTCTACCCATTATCATCACTACCATTACCCCATTTTCATAACACTACATTATCGTCCACCCTACTTAAATAACCAATTATCTCATTTCTCCCGCTATATAAACCATTCAGTAAGCAACTAACTGCTTGAGGCTGAACAACTAACTCATTATAATCTTTCATTACCACAAAGACGATCACAGTCCAACATCAATACAGGTAAATCTTGTAATGCTGTGTTAATTAAAAGCAAGGCAGGTAAATCGTATGTAAATGAGTTTGTTTGAAAATATTGAGGTTAGGGTTAGCGTTAGGTAGAAGTTAGGTAGGTTCAGGTTAGGTTAGCGTTAGGTTAGGTAGGTTCAGGTTAGGGTTAGGTTCAGGTTAGGTAGGTTCAGGTTAGGGTAGGTTCAGGTTAGGTAGGTTCAGGTTAGGGTAGGTTCAGGTTAGGGTAGGTTCAGGTTAGGGTAGGTTCAGGTTAGGGTAGGTTCAGGTTAGGTTAGCGTTAGGTTAGGTTAGCGTTAGGTTAGGGTAGGTTCAGGTTAGGTTAGCGTTAGGGTTAGGTTAGGTGAGGTCAGGTTAGGGTAGGTTCAGGTTAGGGCATGGGTTCAGGTTAGGGGTAGGTTCAAGTTAGGTTGTGCCAGTAGGTTCTTAGGTTAGGTAGGTCCAGGCAGTGAGGTTCAGGTTAGGTAGGTTCAGGTTAGGTTAGCGTTAGGTTAGTTAGGTAGGTTCAGGTTAGTAGGTTCAGCTAGGTTAGGGTTCAGGTTAGGGTAGGTTCAGGTTAGGTTTGCGTTAGGTTAGGTTAGGGTAGGTTAGGTTAGGTGTCAGGTTAGGTAGGTTCAGGTTAGGTAGGTGCAGGTTAGGGTAGGTCCAGGTTAGGTTAGCGTTAGGTTAGGGTAGGTTTGGTTTAGTTTAGGTTGAGCTTAGCGTTAGGTTAGGTTAGGTATAAACAAAGGAGCATTGTCAGGTAGCGGCCATCAATCACACCGTCATCAATATTCATCAGAGGTGATCATCTACCCTCCTGCTGATCACTACCGCTACCATTAGAGGTGGACGGATACAGTCAGAGAAGTGGCAGTTACCCGGATAGTCAGACAGGTGGTAGATTTAGCCGGATAGAGTCAGACAGTTGTAGACTTAGCCTATAGTCAGACAGGTATTAGAGTTAGCCGGATAGAGCTCGACAGGTGGTAGAGTTAGCCGGATAGATTCAAGTTAGTAGAGTAGAGTCCGGTTAGTAGTAAAATGCACAGAGCCATTAAAGCCAAGTAATAAGCCAGATAATAGAGCCAGGTAATACAGCTTCACCATTAAGGCAACCACTCACCCCAGATTCTCTCCATCACCAGGCATGGACATGGTTCAGGGAAGGAGGGAAGAGAGAGGAAGAGGGAAAGAGGGAGGGAAGGAGGAGAGGAAGGAGGAGGGAAGGAGGGAAAGAGAGGAGGAGGGGGAGTACCACACAGCCTGAGCGTCACTGAACCCTCCCTCTCTCCCTCTCATGGTACATCCCTCCTTCCCCCCTTCCTCACTCACCTTCCCCATAGTACCCTCCTCCTCCCCCCAACATCATCGTCACACGTGATCAGAGATGCCAGTGTGTCAGCATCGATCATTTTACAGCTGCCAGACCGTGCACCCTGGCAGGACGGGGCGGGCAGGAGGGAGGGGCGGGCAGGAAGGGGCAGGCCATAACGAGTCATAGCCTAAAGGGGCGGGACGGAGGGGCGGGAGGGGCGGACGGGAGGGGCGAGATGGTAAATGTGATGCTATAGATAGTCAAATTTTAGTTGGTTTAAGCCATAATGGGGAAGTGATGGAGTGGCTTGGACCAGGACAGGATGGGATGGGGAGATTTTGGGACGGGGTGGGATGGGGGCAGAGCTGGATAGGATGAGGACGCCGGGGCGGCTTGGGCCACGGCAGGAGGGTGATGGGGAAGGCGTGAAACAGAAGCGGGGCAGGGCGGGAAGCAGGGCAAGAGGGCGGGGCGGGGTGGAATGAAGAAGAGATGGTCAGAGAGAGTAAGGTTAAATCCTGTCTACACATCCGAGCAGGTTGACCGGAGTCTATCTCACCCGAACAACTTGTGGGCAAGGAGGCAGAGAAAACGGTGAAAGAAGGAACAGGGCGATCAATGGTACTTCCAAGGACATAACCGAGTAACACAGTCTCTCTCTCTCTCTCTCTCTCTCTCTCTCTCTCTCTCTCTCTCTCTCTCTCTCTCTCTCTCTCTCTCTCATGCACACATCACACCCTCACCTCCCTCTTCTGTTTCCCACAACATCAAAAGCATAATGTAAATTTTTTGGGGGGAGGGAGGTAATGAGGAGGAAGGGAGGGAGGAGGGAGGAAAGGAGAAAATGAGGAGGGAGGGAGGTAATGAGGAGGAGGAGGAATGAGGAGGAGGGAGGAAGAGGGAGAGGAGGAGCAAGGAGAGAATCGTAGTACCAGCGATGCCTCCAGATAGCACACATAGAGACCACCGCATATACATACTGACCCTCCCCCTCCTGCCTCCCATGCCCACCCCCCCATTTGGTCGAGGAGGACAACACTAGACGAACCAATCGACACCTAACGCTGGGGAGAGGGCCGTCGTTGTGGTGGTCCCTTAGGTCGTCTGGGGTCTTGGGTCATTGAGGGAGGGAGAGAGATGGGGTGAGGAGAGAGATGCTGAGTGAGGGCAGCTTATCGGGGAGTATAGAAGGGGAGAAAAGTGAGTGGAGATAGAGTCGTTGTGTGTCTGTGTAAAGTCGTTCAAGCATGTAGTGTGTGTGTGTGTGTGTGTGTGTGTGTGTGTGTGTGTGTGTGTGTGTGTGTGTTTTGATGACTTATCCCCCCACCCCCAAAGCCTAAAATTTCCTTCTTTACCTCCCTACTTTGATTTGCATACATAAGCACCTCTTCTTCTTCTCCTTTCTTCTCCTCCTTCTTCTTCCTCCGCCTTCTCCTTCTCCTCCTTCTCCTTCTCCTCCTTTCTTACGTCTTATGTCTGACTATGGCTAAGGTTCTTAAGCCAGTCAGATACTGTTTGTAGGTCGAGGTTATATCCAGGATGTGACTAAGTGTGTGTGTGTGTGGGAGTGTGATGGGTGGTGAAATCTTGACACACACACACACACACACACACACAAACCATTGCACCAGGTGCTGCCCACCAACCTGGTCTCATGGCTCACTGACTTTTGAGGGACGTCCCCAGGCAGTAAGGGTATCAGCTCGGTCTCCACTCCAACACCACCTGCTGTGCTCCCCATGGGGCCAAGATGGGACCACTGTGCTTCCTCATCCTGATCAACGACGTCATCGGAACATTCCTCACAGTGAATGTGGATGGCTGCACTGTCAACAACACCAGACTAGGACACCATGGCACAAGGCACCCTGACAGGCTACAGGCATGGACTACTGAGAACAAGGTCACCATCAAACACCAAAACAGCAGTCATGCACACATCAATACCACCACCACCCAGTGCAAGCCCCAGCAGTCACAGTCGGTGCCCATCCTTCCAGCTGGTGCAGTCTGCCAAACTCCTGGTAACTATAGACAACAAACTTGACTGGAAGGCCCGTAAATAACAGTCAAGGCAGCCTTGCACCGTCTCTACGCGACGACGCCGGTTTTAGGTCACTTGGGGACACTCCACGCCAGAGTTGAGGACCATCTACAATGCCTTTATTCTCCCCAAACTAACGGGCGCGCCACCAGCCCGGTCGTCTTCTCAACTCCATCCAACAAGGTTAGCTACAGAAGGCAGGGCGGCCTGCAGAATCATGCTCAGCAGAATACCTGGCTACACCAACGCCTTCCACCCCCAAACATTATCCTCAGTGACCTCCACCACCAAGCACTGGAGTGCCTACAGCCAACCAATGACCCACCCTCGTCATCGCCACTCCCGCCACCCGCAGCCCCCCAACGCCTCGCGCAGTCCGCCACTACAACAAAAATTCAGCCCATAAGAGCCCACACTGATAGATATATAACAGCACCATCCCATCTATTGTTAAAATAATAAACAACTCCTGATTTATGCATCACAGCCCTGTAAATGTATTGAACGCACATTATATCATTATGTCTAAATGAAATGTAAGTCTGTAGGTATATTTCAGCCACCGCTGCAACTCTATTAATAAACCATTTATTATTACATATTTACACACACACAAACACACACCTGAAGAAGGAAGATAAATAAACAACAAAAACATATGTAATCAAAGTAAATCAATTCGATGACATTAGTGGAAGACGCACCGATGACGTACAGACCAGCATCCACATGCGTATTACCTGGATAAACCATCGTGATATTTTACCAGGGGCAATACGGAAGTCAAGAAAGTACTACCACCTGTTACCACCAATTAACGCGCGTAGTATAACATTAACAAGAATTTCAATGTTTATTTCTCATGGATTTTATAGTGCATCGGGAAAAATTTATAGTGTGACGGGGAAGAATTTTAAGGCGTGGAAGTAGATGATTAGCGCAGTTGAAGATTATCCAAACCAGTATTCCTACACATCGGTTTAACCTCGAAATGATAATACTTTTAATTAAGGTACAACTTTGAAACGGTAAAGAAAATCATTGAGGATTTGACGAGCTGGTAAGAGAGAGAGAGTACTATAATGAAGACTTAGTAGAGAGATAGAGAAAATGAGAGAGAGAGATATAGAGATAACCGACTTAGAGCAATATGTGTGTGTGTGTGTGTGTATTAATTTGCGGTCGTTAAATAGATTGAGGCAAGGAGAGAGAGGAGCTAACCTGCATTAATTAGACTGAAGATGGCCTCTCTCTCGTAATATAAATAAGTTTCTTGCTCAGGTGCGATTGTTAAATTAATTTGTGAAGGCGTAAGCAGAAGGTTTATTTCGTGAGTAAGTGGCAGATATTTTAACCATAAGTTGGCCTCTTGAGTGTTAAAGTGTTAAGTGTTAAGTGTTCGGTGCTTTTACATGACGAATGATTTAGCTAGATGTTGACTCATTGCTGGTATGTATGTATGTATGTATGTATGTGCATGTATGTATGTATGTGTATATATATATAAAGATATCAGTCTTGATGACAAAATCTACTGACATATAACGGTATATTTTAAAAATAATAATAATAATAATAATATCTCAAACTTCATTACAATTAAAGAAATAAAAATAAATTTTTTATATATACAAAATAAAAACTTATAACTATTTGTTTACTTTCTTAAAAACAAAAGAAAGATGCTCATTTGACTTATCCATCAAAATCGTAAATCCATCCTGGGACATGAAATGATTTACCCCTTCAGATTTCTTGCTCAAAGTATTATTAGGTCAATTGTTTTGATTTTATAGATATTGTTAGATATTGCTAGATATTACAGATATAGATTTTGTTGATATTGTTGATATTGTTAGATATTGTTAGATTTTTGTTGATATTGTTAATATTGTTAGATTTTGTTAGATATTGTTAGATATTGTTTCACATGTATCTCTCAGTACACAAAGTAGGCGCAACAGCTTTTGTTTTTGGAGGAAGTCAGAGGAGAGGGAGGGAGGAGGAAGGGAGAGTAAAGCAGGTGTAGAGAAGGTGGAACGGCAAGGGGAGGAGGAGAGAGAGGAGAGAAAGGGAGCGTTAGTAATATTAAGAAGTGAACTTTTTATATACAGAGAAACGTCTAGTCGGCAGGTGAACGCCAAAAAGCAGTTCTGAAGCGGTGGTGGTTTGCGTTAGAGAAATGAACGCCCCCAAAAGAAGGAGAACGATGGAGGGTGGGGAAGAGAGAAGGTATGTATGAATGTTCACCTGTTTACTTCTGTACCGCACGTCGTGTTAATCTCTCAACTGACCAAGACAATATATAATAAAACAATAAAACACCTCCTCCTTTTCCACCTTCCTCTTCCCTCTCTCCCTCTTCTACTCTTCCACCTCCACCTCCACCCACCAAAGCTTCTCCACACGCCAGATCCAACCAACAACCACGAGACTTATTAAAACGAGAAGCTGCCTATAATATTCTTCAACGACGAGGAAAATTATTAGACTCTCGGCAGCGTCACCAGGAGGAGGTACATTATTACTTGCCAGCATTATATTATACTTATGATCTTCCTTTAGAGACAACGTTCCTTTTAAGATGGTGATGATGAGATGTCTTTAAGAGAGAGAGAGAGAGAGAGAGAGAGAGATAGAGAGAGAGAGAGAGAGAGAGAGAGAGAGAGAGAGAGAGAGAGAGAGAGAGAGAGAGAGCAAGACACCAATAATTAAATTACACAAGCAACGTTAAAACAGGTATAACATAAAATGCTGATTACAAACTGTGTGTGTACCTGTGTGTGTGTGTGTGTGTGTGTGTGTGTGTGTTGTGTGTTTGTGTGTGTGTGTTTGTGTGTGTGTGCAATCTGGCCCATTACAACCTCCTCCTCTTTCTTCATTTTCCCCCCTCCATTTTCTCACCTCTCCTTCCCTCTTCCCTCTCCCCCCCTCTCACCTCTCCCTTCCCCTTCCCCTCCCTCTTCCTACCCTCCCTCCTCCCTGCCCCCCACCCCACCACTCACTGCGTTCATACACTTACACACAAGTATTAAAAATCCATTCTTCGTTACACACACACACACACACACACACACACACACGACAGGTTAACCCAACTACCTGTGTGTACCTACATATATAAGCACACTTTAGTATTTCCAAATTATTTAAAGTGAAAAACATCTGCTACAAATTTTTCCAGACATTAAAATAAATCAGTGATATTTCTTTTTTTTTCAATGAGTTCTATTTTCGTCAATGGCTAATAAAGCCTGGATCTTCTTTCCCAGCTACATTGGTCAAAGTCTTCCATGACGTCAATGCACCCGCTCATAATAACCAATCACGGCGGAGAATTTGATAAAACATACCTGGACGATAGCCAAACAGCTTATACATAATCTTTCTTACGTCACTAGAGTCGTTAACCAACAACGCTTAATCTGCCTGACGTCACACATTCTGCCAAATAACCAACCATATCCAAATCTTCTCTTACGTCAGAGACATTAGTTAACCCATCATGATAGATCTAATCTCTGGCCCAAATAACAGACACACACAAGCTAACATTAAGATAAATTGGAGATAGATAGATGATAGATACAGATATAGAGATAGATAGATAGATATGAAAAGGTTCTAGCATGTATTAAAAGTTCTAATATTCTGTACACAGTAAATGGTTCTTAGACGATAATCCGCGGTTTATAACACATAATATGACTTATGCATTAGACGTGCAGTGACGTGTTGTGACGTGCGCGATGACAGTGTGACGATTTTACGTGGTATGGCGTAGTGTGTGACATAGTGACGGGCGTGTTAACCTAAAAATAATCTAACCTACTCCTATCCATATGCTTAAATTTATCTTACATTCAACTCCATCTACCCATCTCTTACCCTAGCAATACGTAACTGAACGAAGCACATCGAT
>NW_024717027.1:0-42786 GCF_018991925.1 Homarus americanus | reverse complement strand
CCATCATCACTACATATAACACCATACCATCATCACTACATATAACACTATACCATCAATACTACATATAACACCATCCATCATCACTACATATAACACCATACCATCATCACTACATATAACACTATGCCATCATCACTACATATAACACAATACCATCATCACTACATATAACATCATACCACCATCACTACTTACAACACCATACCATCATCACTACATATAACACCATACCATCATCACTACATATAACACCATCCATCATCACTACATGTAACACGATCCATCATCACTACATATAACACCATACCATCATCACTACATATAACACTATACCATTATCACTACATATAACACAATACCATCATCACTACATGTAACATTATACCACCATCACTACTTATAACACCATACCATCATCACTACATATAACACCATACCATCATCACTACATATAACACCATCCATCATCACTACATGTAACACAATCCATCATCACTACATATAACACCATACCATCATCACTACATATAACACTATACCGTCATCACTACATATACCACAATGCCATCATCACTACATATAACATATTACCACCATCACTACATATAACACCATGCCATCGTCACTACATATATCACCAACCATCATCACTACATATAACACCATACCATCATCATTACATATAACACTATACCATCAATACTACATATAACACCATCCATCATCACTACATATAACACCATACATCATCACTACATATAACACCATACCATCATCACTACATATAACACTATGCCATCATCACTACATATAACACAATACCATCATCACTACATATAACATCATATAACCATCACTACATATAACACACTCCATCATCACTACATATAACACCATACCATCATCACTACATATTAAACTATACCATCATCACTACATATAAAACAATACCATCATCACTACATATAACATCATACCACCATCACTACATATAACACCATATCATCATCACTACATATAACACCATACCATCATCACTACATATAACACCATCCATCATCACTACATATAACACCATACCATCATCACTACATATAACACCATACCATCATCACTACATATAACACTATACCATCATCACTACATATATCACAATACCATCATCGCTATATATAACACCATCCATCATCACTACATATAACACCATACCATCATCTCTACATATAACACTATACCATCATCACTACATATAACACCATCCATCATCATTACATATAACATCATACCATCATCACTACATATAACACTATACCATCATCACTACACATAACACAATACCATCATCACTATATATAACATCATACCACCATCACTACATATAACACCATACCATCATCACTACATATAACACTATGCCATCATCACTACATATAACACAATACCATCATCACTACATATAACATCATACCACCATCACTACATATAACACCATACCATCATCACTACATATAACACCATACCATCATCACTACATATAACACCATCCATCATCACTACATATAACACGATCCATCATCACTACATATAACACCATACCATCATCACTACATATAACACTATACCATTATCACTACATATAACACAATACCATCATCACTACATGTAACATGATACCACCATCACTACTTATAACACCATACCATCATCACTACATATAACACCATACCATCATCACTACATATAACACCATCCATCATCACTACATGTAACACAATCCATCATCACTACATATAACACCATACCATCATCACTACATATAACACTATACCGTCATCACTACATATACCACAATGCCATCATCACTACATATAACATATTACCACCATCACTACATATAACACCATGCCATCGTCACTACATATATCACCAACCATCATCACTACATATAACACCATACCATCATCATTACATATAACACTATACCATCAATACTACATATAACACCATCCATCATCACTACATATAACACCATACATCATCACTACATATAACACCATACCATCATCACTACATATAACACTATGCCATCATCACTACATATAGCACCGTCCATCGTCACTACATATATCACCGTCCATCATCACTTCCACGCTATCCACGCCATGCCATCATCACTACATATAACGCCCATCCAACATCACTACATATATCCGCCGCCTGCATCATCACTACATGTAACGCTATATATCATCACTACATATAACACAATACCATCATCACTACATAAAACATCATACCACCCTCACAATATATGACACCATACTGTCATCACTACATATAACACCATACCATCATCATTACATATAACACCATACCATCATCACTACATATAACACCATCCATCATCACTACATGTAACACGATCCATCATCACTATATATACCACCATACCATCATCACTACATATAACACTATACCATCATCACTACATAAAACACAATACCATCATCACTACATGTAACATCATACCACCATCACTACTTATAACACCATACCATCATCACTACATATAACACCATACCATCATCACTACATATAACACCATCCACCATCTTTACATGTATACGATCCATCGTCACTACATACCAACGCCATGCTATCATCACTACATATAACTATGCAATCATCACTACATATACCGCAATGCCATCATCACCGTATAACGTCATGTGCCATCACTACGTAACACCATGCCATCATCACTACATAACACCATCCATCATCACTACATATAACACCATGCCTTCATCACTACATATAACACTATACCATCATCACTACATATAACACCATCCATCATCACTACATATAACACTATACCATCATCACTACATATAACACCATCCATCATCACTACATATAACACCATACCATCATCACTACATATAAAACTATACCATCATCACTACATATATCACTATTCCATCATCACTACATATAACATCATACCACCATCACTACATATAACACCATCTATCATCACTACATATAACACCATCCATCATTACTACATATAACACCATACCATCATCACTACATATAACACCATCCATCATCACTACATATAACACCATACCATCATCACTACATATAACACTTTATACCATCATCACTACATATAACGCAATACTGCATCATAACTACATATAACATCTCATGCCCACCATCACTTCCATGTATCATGCCATCGTCACTGCATATCGCGCCGCGTCATCGGTACATATAACAAATCCGTCGTCACTGCATATGTAACGTACCATCGTCACTACGCCAACGCCGTCATCATCACTACATATAACACCATACCATCATCACTACATATAACACTATACCATCATCACTAAAAATAACACAATACCATCATCACTACATATAACATCATACCACCATAACTACATATAACACCATACCATCATCACTACATAAAACACCATCCATCGTCACAACATATAACACCATCCATTATCACTACATATAACACCATACCATCATCACTACATATAACACCATCCATCATCACTACATATAACACCATACCATCATCACTACATATAACACCATCCATCATCACTACATGTAACACGATCCATCATCACTATATATACCACCATACCATCATCACTACATATAACAATATACCATCATCACTACATATAACACAATACCATCATCAATACATGTAACATCATACCACAATCACTACTTATAACACCTTACCATCATCACTACATATAACACCATACCATCATCACTACATATAACACCATCCATCATCACTACATGTAACAGGATCCATCATCACTATATATACCACCATACCATCATCACTACATATAACACTATACCATCATCACTACATATAACACAATACCATCATCACTACATGTAACATCATACCACCATCACTACTTATAACACCATACCATCATCACTACATAGATCACCATACCATCATCACTGCATATAACACCATCCACCATCACTACATGTAACACGATCCATCATCACTACATATAACACCATACTATCATCACTACATAAAACACTATACAATCATCACTACATATACCACAATACCATCATCACTACATATAACATCATACCACCATCACTACATATAACACCATATAATCATCACTACATAAAACACCAGCCATCATCACTACATATAACACCATCCATTATCACTACATATAACACCATACCATCATCACTACATATAACACCATCCATCATCACTACATATAACACCATACCATCATCACTACATATAACACCATACCATCATCACTACATATAACACCATACCATCATCACTACATATAACACCATCCATCATCACTACATATAACACCATCCATCATCACTACATATAACACAATACCATCATCACTACATATATCACAATACCATCATCACTATATATAACACCCTCCATCATCACTACATATAACACCATACCATCATCTCTACATATAACACTATACCATCATCACTACATGTAACATCATACCACCATCACTACATATAACACCATCCATCATCACTACATATAACACCATACCATCATCACTACATATAACACTATTCCATCATCAATACACATGACACAATACCATCATCACTATATATAACATCATACCACCATCACTACATATAACACCATACCATCATCACTACATATAACACCATCCATCATCACTACATATAACACCATCCATCATCACTACACATAACATCATACCATCATCACTACATATAACACTATACCATCATCACTACACATAACACAATACCATCACTATATATAACATCATACCCCACCATCACTACATATAACACCATACCATCATCACTACATATAACACCATACCATCATCACTACATATAACACCATACCATCATCACTACATATAACCCCATCCATCATCACTACATATAACACCATACCATCATCACTACATATAACACAATACCATCATCACTACATATATCACAATACCATCATCACTATATATAACACCCTCCATCATCAATACATATAACACCATACCATCATCTCTACATATAACACTATACCATCATCACTACATGTAACATCATACCACCATCACTACATATAACACCATCCATCATCACTACATATAACACCATACCATCATCATTACATATAACACTATACCATCATCAATACACATAACACAATACCATCATCACTATATATAACATCATACCACCATCACTACATATAACACTATACCATCATCACTACATATAACACCATCCATCATCACTACATATAACACCATCCATCATCACTACATATAACACCATACCATCATCACTACATATAACACAACCCATCGTCACTATATAAACATCAACCATCATCATTACATATAACACCAACCATCATCACTACATATAACACAACCCATCGTCACTACTTAAACATCAACCATCATCACTACATATTACACCACCCATCGTCACTACATAAACATCAACCATCATCACTACATATAACACCACCCATCATCACCACATAAACACCATCCATCATCACTACATATAACACCATACCTTCATCACTACATATAACACCATACCATCATCACTACATATAACACCATCCATCATCACTACATATAACACCATCCATCATCACTACATATAACACCATACCATCATCACTACATATAACACTATACCATCATCACTACATATAACACAATACCATCATAACTACATATAACATCATACCACCATCACTACATATAACACTATCTCCATCATCACTTACATATAACACCATACCATCATCATTACATCTCACACCATCCATCACCATGTAACACGATCCATCATCAATACATATAACACCATACCATCATCACTACATATAACACTATACCATCATCACTATATATAACACACAATACCATCATCACTACATATAACATCATACCACCATCACCACATATAACACCATTCCATCACTTCACATATACCACCATACCATCATCATTACATCTCACACCATCCATCATCACTACATGCAACACGATCCATCATCACCACATATAACTCCATACCATCATCACTACATATAACACCATACCATCATCAGTACATATAACACCATCCATCATCACTACATATAACACCATACCATCATCACTACATATAACACCATCCATCATCACTACATATAACACCATACCATCATCACTACATATAACACTATACCATCATCACTACATATAACACAATACCATCATAACTACATATAACATCATACCACCATCACTACATATAACTCCATACCATCATCACTACATATAACACCATACCATCATCAGTACATATAACACCATCCATCATCACTACATATAACACCATACCATCATCACTACATATAACACCATCCATCATCACTACATATAACACCATACCATCATCACTACATATAACACTATACCATCATCACTACATATAACACAATACCATCATAACTACATATAACATCATACCACCATCACTACATATAACTCCATACCATCATCACTAAATATAACACCATACCATCATCAGTACATATAACACCATCCATCATCACTACATATAACACCATACCATCATCACTACATATAACATCATACCACCATCATTACATATAACACCATACCATCATCACTACATATAACACCATACCATCATCAATACATATAACACCATCCATCATCACTACATGTAACACGATTCATCATCACTATATATACCACCATACCATCAATACCACATATAACACTATACTACATCACTACACATAACACAACACTATTCACCACATGTACATCATACCACCATCACTACTTTATAACACCATACCAAATATCACTACATATAACACCATACCATCACTACATATAACGCCATCCATCATCAATACCACATATAACACCATACCATCATCACTACATATAACACTATACCATCATCACTACATATATCAAAATACCATCATCACTACATATAACATCATACCATCATCACTACATATAACACCATCCATCACCAGTACATATAACACTATACCATCATCACTACATATAACACCATACCATCATCACTACATATAACACCATCCATCATCACTACAAATAACACCATACCATCATCACTACATATATCACAATACCATCATCACTACATATAACACCATCCATCATCGCTACATATAACACCATACCATCAGCACTACATATAACACTATACCCTCATCACTACATATAACACAATACAATCATCACTACATGTAACATCATACCACCATCACTACTTATAACACCATACCATCATCACTACATATAACACCATACCATCATCACTACATATAACACCATCCATCATCACTACATGTAACACGATCCATCATCACTACATATAACACCATACCATCATCACTACATATAACACTATACCATCATCACTACATATAACACAATACCATCATCACTACATATATATATAACACCATACCACCATCACTACATATAACACCATACCATCATCACTACATATAACACCATACCATCATCACTACATATAACACCATACCATCATCATACATATAACACCATCCATCATCACTTCATGTAACACCATCCATCATCACTACATATAACACCATACCATCATCACTACATATAACACTATACCATCATCACTACATATAACATCATACCACCATCACTACATATAACACCATACCAAAATCACTACATATAACACTATACCATCATCACTACATATAACACAATACCATCATCACTACATATAACATCATACCACCATCACTACATATAACATCATACCACCTTCACTACATATAACACCATACCATCATCACTACATATAACACCATCCATCATCACTACATATAACACCATCCATTATCACTATATATAACACATACCATCATCACTACATATAACAATCTATCATCACTACATATAACACCATCCATCATCACTATATAACACCATACCATCATCACTACATATAACACCATCCATCATCACTACATATAACACCATCCATCACCAGTACATATAACACTATACCATCATCACTACATATAACACCATACCATCATCACTACATATAACACCATCCATCATCACTACAAATAACACCATACCATCATCACTACATATATCACAATACCATCATCACTACATATAACACCATCCATCATCGCTACATATAACACCATACCATCAGCACTACATATAACACTATACCCTCATCACTACATATAACACAATACAATCATCACTACATGTAACATCATACCACCATCACTACTTATAACACCATACCATCATCACTACATATAACACCATACCATCATCACTACATATAACACCATCCATCATCACTACATGTAACACGATCCATCATCACTACATATAACACCATACCATCATCACTACATATAACACTATACCATCATCACTACAAATAACACAATACCATCATCACTACATGTAACATCATACCACCATCACTACATATAACATCATACCACCTTCACTACATATTACACCATACCATCATCACTACATATAACACCATCCATCATCACTACATATAACACCATCCATTATCACTATATATAACACCATACCATCATCACTACATATAACACCATCTATCATCACTACATATAACACCATCCATCATCACTACATATAACACCATACCATCATCACTACATATAACACCATCCATCATCACTACATATAACACCATCCATCATCAGTACATATAACACTATACCATCATCACTACATATAACACCATACCATCATCACTACATATAACACCATCCATCATCACTACAAATAACACCATACCATCATCACTACATATATCACAATACCATCATCACTACATATAACACCATCCATCATCACTACATATAACACCATACCATCATCACATAAATATAACACTATACCCTCATCACTACATATAACACAATACCATCATCACTACATGTAACATCATACCAACATCACTACTTATAAAACCATACCATCATCACTACATATAACACCATACCAACATCACTATGTATAACACCATCCATCATAACTACATGTAACACGATCCATCATCACTACATATAACACCATACCATCATCACTACATATAACACTATACCATCATTACTACATATAACACAATACCATCATCACTACATGTAACATCATACCACCATCACTACTTATAACACCATACCATCATCACTACATATAACACCATACCATCATCACTACATATAACACCATCCATCATCACTACATGTAACACAATCCATCATCACTACATATAACACCATACCATCATCACTACATATAACACTATACCGTCATCACTACATATACCACAATGCCATCATCACTACATATAACATATTACCACCATCACTACATATAACACCATGCCATCGTCACTACATATATCACCAACCATCATCACTACATATAACACCATACCATCATCATTACATATAACACTATACCATCAATACTACATATAACACCATCCATCATCACTACATATAACACCATACATCATCACTACATATAACACCATACCATCATCACTACATATAACACTATGCCATCATCACTACATATAACACAATACCATCATCACTACATATAACATCATATAACCATCACTACATATAACACACTCCATCATCACTACATATAACACCATACCATCATCACTACATATTAAACTATACCATCATCACTACATATAAAACAATACCATCATCACTACATATAACATCATACCACCATCACTACATATAACACCATATCATCATCACTACATATAACACCATACCATCATCACTACATATAACACCATCCATCATCACTACATATAACACCATACCATCATCACTACATATAACACCATACCATCATCACTACATATAACACTATACCATCATCACTACATATATCACAATACCATCATCGCTATATATAACACCATCCATCATCACTACATATAACACCATACCATCATCTCTACATATAACACTATACCATCATCACTACATATAACACAATACCATCATCACTCATATCACACAAATAACACCATACCATCATCACTACATATATCACAATTCCATCATCACTACATATAACACCATCCATCATCGCTACATACAACACCATACCATCAGCACTACATATAACACTATACCCTCATCACTACATATAAACACAATACAATCATCACTACATGTAACATCATACCACCATCACTACTTATAACACCATACCATCATCACTACATATAACACCATACCATCATCACTACATATAACACCATCCATCATCACTACATGTAACACGATCCATCATCACTACATATAACACCATACCATCATCACTACATATAACACTATACCATCATCAGTACATATAACACAATACCATCATCACTACATATAACACCATACCATCATCACTACATATAACACTATACCATCATCACTACATATAACACAATACCATCATCACTACATATAACACCAACCATCATCACTACATATAACACCATACCATCATCACTACATATAACACTATACCATCAATACTACATATAACACCATCCATCATCACTACATATAACACCATACCTCATCAATACTACATATAACACCATACCATCAATTACTACATATAACACTATACATCATCACTACATATAACACAATACCATCATCACTACATATAACAACATCATATAACCATCACATATAACACCATACCATCACTACATATAACACCATACCATCATCACTACATATAACACCATTCATCATCACTACATATAACACACTCCATCATCACTACATATAACACCATACCATCATCACTACATATAACACTATACCATCATCACTACATATAACATCATACCATCATCACTACATATAAAACAATACCATCATCACTACATATAATATCATACCACCATCACTACATATAACACCATATCATCATCACTACATATAACACCAAACCATCATCACTACATATAACACCATCCATCATCACTACATATAACACCATACTATCATCACTACATATAACACCATACCATCATCACTACATATAACACCATACCATCATCAGTACATATAACACTATGCCATCATCACTACATATAACACAATACCATCATCACTACATATAACATCATATAACCATCACTACATATAACACCATACCATCACTACATATAACACCATACCATCATCACTACATATAACACCATTCATCATCACTACATATAACACACTCCATCATCACTACATATAACACCATACCATCATCACTACATATAACACTATACCATTATCACTACATATAAAACAATACCATCATCACTACATATAACATCATACCACCATCACTACATATAACACCATATCATCATCACTAGATATAACACCATACCATCATCACTACATATAACACCATCCATCATCACTACATATAACACCATACTATCATCACTACATATAACACCATACCATCATCACTACATATAACACTATACCATCATCACTACATATATCACAATACCATCATCACTATATATAACACCATCCATCATCACTACATATAACACCATACCATCATCTCTACATAAAACACTATACCATCATCACTACATATAACACAATACCATCATCACTACATGTAACATCATCCCACGATCAATACTTATAACACCATACCATCATCACTACATATAACACCATACCATCATCACCACATATATCACATCCATCATCACTACATATAACACCATCCAGTATCACTACATATAACACCATACCATCATCACTACATATAACACAATACATCACTCATAACACATACCATCATATAACATCATACCACCATCACTACATATAATCACTACATATTACCATCATCACTACATATAACATCATACCACCATCACTACTTATAACACCATACCATCATCACTACATATACCATCATCACTGCATATAACACCATCCATCATCACTACATGTAAAACGATCCATCATCACTACATATAACACTATACTATCATCATTACATATTACACTATACCATCATCACTACATATACCACAATACCATCATCACTACATATAACATCATACTACCATCACTACATATAACACCATACCATCACTACATATAACACCATACCATCATCATTACATATCACACCATCCATCATCACTACATATAACATCATACCATCATCACTACATATAACACCATACCATCATCACTACATATAACACAATACCATCATCACTACATATAACATCATACCACTATCACTACATATAACACCATACCATCATCACTACATATAACACTATACCATCATCACTACATATAACACCATACCATCATCACTACATATAACACTATACCATCATCACTACATATAACACAATACCATCATCACTACATATAACATCATACCACCATCACTACATATAACACCATACCATCATCACTACATATAACACCATCCATCATCGCTACATATAACACCATACCATGATCACTACATATAACACTATACCATCATCACTACATATAACACAACACCATCATCACTAAATATAACATCATACCGCCATCACTACATATAACACCATACCATCATCACTACATATAACACCATCCATCATCACTACATATAACACCATCCATTATCACTATATATAGCACCATACCATCATCACTACATATAACACTCATACATCATCACTACATATAACACCATCCATCATCACTACATATAACACCATACCATCATCACTACATATAACACTATACCATCATCACTTCATATAACACAATACCATCATCACTACATATAACACCATCCATCATCACTACATATAACACCATACCATCATCACTACATATAACACCATACCATCATCACTACATATAACACAATACCATCATCACTACATATAACATCATACCACCATCACTACATATAACACCTTGCCATCATCACTACATATAACATCATACCACCATCACTACATATAACACCATCCATCATCACTACTTATAACAGCATACTATCATCACTACATATAACACCATCCATCATCATTACATATAACACTATGCCATCATCACTACATATAACACCATACCAACATCACTACATATAACACAATACCGTCATCACTACATATACCACAATGCCATCATCACTACATATAACATCATACCACCATCACTACATATAACACCATACCATCATCACTACATATAACACCAACCATCATCACTACATATAACACCATACCATCATCACTATATATAACACTATACCATCAATACTACATATAACACCATCCATCATCACTACATATAACACCATACCATCATCACTACATATAACACTATGCCATCATTACTACATATAACACAATACCATCATCACTACATATAACATCATACCACCATCACTACATATAACACCTTACCATCATCACTACATATAACATCATACCACCATCACTACTTATAACACCATACCATCATCACTACATATAACACCATACCATCATCACTACATATAACACCATCCATCATCACTACATGTAAAACGATCCATCATCACTACATATAACACTATACTATCATCATTACATATTACACTATACCATCATCACTACATATACCACAATACCATCATCACTGCACATAACACCATCCACTCATCACTACATAAAACACCATACCATCACTACATATAACAATTGCCACCATCATCACTACATATAACACAACACCATCATCACTTCATACATAACATCATACCACCATCACTACATATATAACACACCTTACCATCATCACTACATATAACATCATACCACCATCACTACTTATAACACCATACCATCATCACTACATATAACACCATACCATCATCACTGCATATAACACCATCCATCATCACTACATGTAAAACGATCCATCATCACTACATATAACACTATACTATCATCATTACATATTACACTATACCATCATCACTACATATACCACAATACCATCATCACTACATATAACATCATACTACCATCACTACATATAACACCATACCATCACTACATATAACACCATACCATCATCATTACATATCACACCATCCATCATCACTACATATAACATCATACCATCATCACTACATATAACACCATACCATCATCACTACATATAACACAATACCATCATCACTACATATAACATCATACCACTATCACTACATATAACACCATACCATCATCACTACATATAACACTATACCATCATCACTACATATAACACCATACCATCATCACTACATATAACACTATACCATCATCACTACATATAACACAATACCATCATCACTACATATAACATCATACCACCATCACTACATATAACACCATACCATCATCACTACATATAACACCATCCATCATCGCTACATATAACACCATACCATGATCACTACATATAACACTATACCATCATCACTACATATAACACAACACCATCATCACTAAATATAACATCATACCGCCATCACTACATATAACACCATACCATCATCACTACATATAACACCATCCATCATCACTACATATAACACCATCCATTATCACTATATATAGCACCATACCATCATCACTACATATAACACTCATCCATCATCACTACATATAACACCATCCATCATCACTACATATAACACCATACCATCATCACTACATATAACACTATACCATCATCACTACATATAACACAATACCATCATCACTACATATAACACCATCCATCATCACTACATATAACACCATACCATCATCACTACATATAACACCATACCACCATCACTACATATAACACCTTACCATCATCACTACATATAACATCATACCACCATCACTACATATAACACCATCCATCATCACTACTTATAACAGCATACTATCATCACTACATATAACACCATCCATCATCACTACATATAACACTATGCCATCATCACTACATATAACACCATACCAACATCACTACATATAACACAATACCGTCATCACTACATATACCACAATGCCATCATCACTACATATAACATCATACCACCATCACTACATATAACACCATACCATCATCACTACATATAACACCAACCATCATCACTACATATAACACCATACCATCATCACTACATATAACACTATACCATCAATACTACATATAACACCATCCATCATCACTACATATAACACCATACCATCATCACTACATATAACACTATGCCATCATCACTACATATAACACAATACCATCATCACTACATATAACATCATACCACCATCACTACTTATAACACCATACCATCATCACTACATATAACACACCATACCATCATCACTACATATAACACCATCCACATCACTACATGTAACACGATCCATCATCACTACATACAACACCTTCATACCATCATCACTACATTACAACACTATACCACATCACCACATATACCACAATACCATCATCACTACATGCAACATCATACCACCATCACTACTTATAACACCATACCATCATCACTACATATAACACCATACCATCATCACTACATATAACACCATCCATCATCACTACATGTAACACAATCCATCATCACTACATATAACACCATACCATCATCACTACATATAACACTATACCGTCATCACTACATATACCACAATGCCATCATCACTACATATAACATATTACCACCATCACTACATATAACACCATGCCATCGTCACTACATATATCACCAACCATCATCACTACATATAACACCATACCATCATCATTACATATAACACTATACCATCAATACTACATATAACACCATCCATCATCACTACATATAACACCATACATCATCACTACATATAACACCATACCATCATCACTACATATAACACTATGCCATCATCACTACATATAACACAATACCATCATCACTACATATAACATCATATAACCATCACTACATATAACACACTCCATCATCACTACATATAACACCATACCATCATCACTACATATTAAACTATACCATCATCACTACATATAAAACAATACCATCATCACTACATATAACATCATACCACCATCACTACATATAACACCATATCATCATCACTACATATAACACCATACCATCATCACTACATATAACACCATCCATCATCACTACATATAACACCATACCATCATCACTACATATAACACCATACCATCATCACTACATATAACACTATACCATCATCACTACATATATCACAATACCATCATCGCTATATATAACACCATCCATCATCACTACATATAACACCATACCATCATCTCTACATATAACACTATACCATCATCACTACATATAACACAATACCATCATCACTACATGTAACATCATCCCACGATCAATACTTATAACACCATACCATCATCACTACATATAACACCATACCATCATCACCACATATATCATAATACCATCATCACTACATATAACACCATCCATCATCACTACATATAACACCATACCATCATCACTACATATAACACTATACCATCATCACTACATATAATACCATACCATCATCACTACATGTAACATCATACCACCATCACTACATATATCACCATCCATCATCACTACATATAACACCATACCATCATCACTACATATAACACTATACCATCATCACTACATATATCACCATTCATCATCACTACATATAACACCATACCATCATCACTACTTGTAACACCATCCATCATCACTACATATAACACCATCCAGCATCACTACATATAACACCATACCATCATCACTACATATAACACCATACCATCATCACTACATATAACACCATCCATCATCACTACATATAACACGATCCATCATCACTACATATAACACCATACCATCATCACTACATATAACACTATACCATTATCACTACATATAACACAATACCATCATCACTACATGTAACATCATACCACCATCACTACTTATAACACCATACCATCATCACTACATATAACACCATACCATCATCACTACATATAACACCATCCATCATCACTACATGTAACACAATCCATCATCACTACATATAACACCATACCATCATCACTACATATAACACTATACCGTCATCACTACATATACCACAATGCCATCATCACTACATATAACATATTACCACCATCACTACATATAACACCATGCCATCGTCACTACATATATCACCAACCATCATCACTACATATAACACCATACCATCATCATTACATATAACACTATACCATCAATACTACATATAACACCATCCATCATCACTACATATAACACCATACATCATCACTACATATAACACCATACCATCATCACTACATATAACACCATACCATCATCACTACATATAACACCATCCATCATCACTACATATATCACCATCCATCATCACTACATATCACACCATACCATCATCACTACATATAACACCATCCAACATCACTACATATATCACCATACCATCATCACTACATATAACACTATACCATCATCACTACATATAACACAATACCATCATCACTACATAAAACATCATACCACCCTCAAAACATATGACACCATACCGTCATCACTACATATAACACCATACCATCATCACTACATATAACACCATACCATCATCACTACATATAACACCATCCATCATCACTACATGTAACACGATCCATCATCACTATATATACCACCATACCATCATCACTACATATAACACTATACCATCATCACTACATATAACACAATACCATCATCACTACATGTAACATCATACCACCATCACTACTTATAAAACCATACCATCATCACTACATATAACACCATACCATCATCACTACATACAACACCATCCACCATCACTACATGTAACACGATCCATCATCACTACATATAACACCATACTATCATCACTACATATAACACTATACAATCATCACTACATATACCACAATACCATCATCACTACATATAACATCATATTACCATCACTACATATAATACCATACCATCATCACTACATATAACACCATCCATCATCACTACATATAACACCATACCTTCATCACTACATATAACACTATACCATCTTCACTACATATTACACCATCCATCATCACTACATATAACACTATACCATCATCACTACATATAACACCATCCATCATCACTACATATAACACCATACCATCATCACTACATATAACACTATACCATCATCACTACATATATCACTATACCATCATCACTACATATAACATCATACCACCATCACTACATATAACACCATCCATCATCACTACATATAACACCATCCATCATTACTACATATAACACCATACCATCATCACTACATATAACACCATCCATCATCACTACATATAACACCATACCATCATCACTACATATAACACTATACCATCATCACTACAAATAACACAATACCATCATCACTACATATAACATCATACCACCATCACTACATATAACACCATACCATCATCACTACATAAAACACCATACCATCCACACTACATATAACACCATCCATCATCACTACATATAACACCATACCATCATCACTACATATAACACCATCCATCATCACTACATATAACACCATACCATCATCACTACATATAACACTATACCATCATCACTAAAAATAACACAATACCATCATCACTACATATAACATCATACCACCATAACTACATATAACACCATACCATCATCACTACATAAAACACCATCCATCGTCACAACATATAACACCATCCATTATCACTACATATAACACCATACCATCATCACTACATATAACACCATCCATCATCACTACATATAACACCATACCATCATCACTACATATAACACCATCCATCATCACTACATGTAACACGATCCATCATCACTATATATACCACCATACCATCATCACTACATATAACAATATACCATCATCACTACATATAACACAATACCATCATCAATACATGTAACATCATACCACAATCACTACTTATAACACCTTACCATCATCACTACATATAACACCATACCATCATCACTACATATAACACCATCCATCATCACTACATGTAACAGGATCCATCATCACTATATATACCACCATACCATCATCACTACATATAACACTATACCATCATCACTACATATAACACAATACCATCATCACTACATGTAACATCATACCACCATCACTACTTATAACACCATACCATCATCACTACATAGAACACCATACCATCATCACTGCATATAACACCATCCACCATCACTACATGTAACACGATCCATCATCACTACATATAACACCATACTATCATCACTACATAAAACACTATACAATCATCACTACATATACCACAATACCATCATCACTACATATAACATCATACCACCATCACTACATATAACACCATATAATCATCACTACATAAAACACCAGCCATCATCACTACATATAACACCATCCATTATCACTACATATAACACCATACCATCATCACTACATATAACACCATCCATCATCACTACATATAACACCATACCATCATCACTACATATAACACAATACCATCATCACTACATATAACACCATACCATCATCACTACATATAACACCATCCATCATCACTACATATAACACCATCCATCATCACTACATATAACACCATCCATCATCACTACATATAACACGATCCATCATCACTACATATAACACCATACCACCATCACTACATATAACACCATACCATCATCACTACATATAACACCATCCATCATCACTACATATAAACCATCCATCATCATTACATATAACACCATACCATCATCACTACATATAACACTATACCATCATCACTACATATAACACAATACCATCATCACAACATATAACACCATCCATCATCACTAGATATAGCACCATACCATCATCACTACATATAACACCATACAATCATCACTACATATAACGCAATACCATCATCACAACATATAACATCATACCACCATCACTACATATAACACCATACCATCATCACTACATATAACACCATCCATCATCACTTCATATAACACCATCCATCATAACTACATATAACACCATCCATTATCACTACATATAACACCATACCATCATCACTACATATAACACCATCCATCATCACTACATGTAACCCCATCCATCATCATTACATATAACACTATACCATCATCACTACATATAACACAATACCATCATCACTACATATAACATCATGCCACCATCACGACATATGAAACCATACCATCATCACTACATATAACACCATACCATCATCACTACATTTAACACTATGCCATCATCACTACATATAACACAATACCATCATCACTACATATAACACCATCCATCATCACTCCATATAACACCATACCATCATCACTACATATAACACCATACCATCATCACTACATATAACACTATGCCATCATCACTACATATAACAATACCATCATCACTACATATAAAAACATCCATCATCACTACATATAACACCATCCATCATCACTACATATAACACCATACCACCATCACTACATATAACACCATACCATCATCACTACATATAACAACACTACCATCATCACTACATATAACACCATCCATCATCACTACATATAACACCATACCTTCAACACTACATATAACACTATACTCATCATCACTATAACACCATCCATCATCACTACATATAACACTATACCATCATCTACATATAACACAATACCATCATCACAACATATAACACCATCCATCATCACTACATATAACACCATACCATCATCACTACATATAACACCATACAATCATCACTACATATAACACAATACCATCATCACTACATATAATATCATACCACCATCACTACCTTTAACACCATACCATCATCACTACATATAACACCATACCATCATCACTACATATAACACCATCCATCATCACTTCATATAAAACCATCCATCATCACTACATATAACACCATACCATCATCACTACATATAACACTATACCATCATCACTACATATAACACAATACCATCATCAATACATGTAACATCATACCACAATCACTACTTATAACACCATACCATCATCACTACATAAAACATCATACCATCATCACTACATATAACACCATCCATCATCACTACATGTAACACGATCCATCATCACTATATATACCACCATACCATCATCACTACATATAACACTATACCATCATCACTACATATAACACAATACCATCATCACTACATGTAACATCATACCACCATCACTACTTATAACACCATACCATCATCACTACATATAACACCATACCATCATCACTACAAATTACACCATCCACCATCACTACATGTAACACGATCCATCATCACTACATATAACACCATACTATCATCACTACATATAACACTATACAATCATCACTACATACACCACAATACCATCATCACTACATATAACATCATACTACCATCACTACATATAACACCATACCATCATCACTACATATAACACCATCCATCATCACTACATATAACACCATGCCTTCATCACTACATATAACACTATACCATCATCACTACATATAACACCATCCATCATCACTACATATTACATTATACCATCATCACTACATATAACACCATCCATCATCACTACATATAACACCATACCATCATCACTACATATAAAACTATACCATCATCACTACATATATCACTATTCCATCATCACTACATATAACATCATACCACCATCACTACATATAACACCATCAATGCACACTACAGACGTTTTTCGTTTCTCGAGATGGCGGTATATGTAATCGAGAAAGCTGACAAGACAGTGAGTGGTGGAGGAAGTTTTCATGTTGGCAAATTGCTGAGGGTCTACGACTCCTGCAATATCAGCATAAGCCCAGTCGAGCACAAAACTTTCACAGATTAGGCTGGGTATTGGGGTGATTGAAATAGGTCGTAGCTGATTTAAGGATTGTGGGCTGGTTGACTTGGGCACTGGTGATACATAAGAGGTCTTCCAGTCAGCTGGGCATCTGGCTTGACTGAGAGAAGCATTGATGATGGAGCATAGGGGTTTAGCAAGCTCCGGGGAGAACTCCTTGAAGAGTTTCATTGGTAAGTCAATGGGGGTGGTAGAGCCTTTTAATTTTAGTTTGTCCAGGCGTTTTGCTACTTCAAATTCTTCTACTAAGTCAGTGGGAAGGGGGGCTGGTAGGTAAGCAGGGAGAGTGGTTGTGTCAAGCCGGGGGAGCGTCTGGCATATAGTAGCGAAATGGTTATTTGTTTGCTCAGCTGCGTCAACATTAGTGAGATGGCTAAGGAAGGGGAGGGGGTGTGTCTTACTGTTTAGTCCATAGAGTTCTTTAAGCTTACCATACCATTGACTGATGTTGGTCTGCTTCAGGTGTTGTAATTTGGTTGGGTAGTGAGAATTCTTTGCAGTGCGTATTTCGCGGATGACTCGGTTGCGAAGGGACCTGTAGCGGATGTGGTCAGTGAGATGAAAGGCTCTGTCTCTCTGTTGCATAAGTCTTTTGATCCGAGGTGTGATCCAGGGCAAGTCAGCTGGGTGAGATCTGACGGACTTCTCGGGTAAGAAGTGGTGGTGAGCTTCCGTGGTGGTGTTGGTATAATTTATCCATTTGGTTTCCACGTCATCCACGTTAAGTACTTCAGTCCAGGGATGGTGAACTATCCACTGCCCGAAGAGGCGCACTGCAGAGTCAGTAATCTGCCTGTAGGTCTTGACGTAGGGTCTCTATACTTGAGTGGGAGTGGCAGCTGGGGACCAGAGCACTGATAAGTGTGTGCTACACCCGATAGGAGGCATTGGTTGAGGTGGTTGGTACTGGTCCGATAAGTCAGTTAAGATACGGTCAAGGGTATTTTGACCGTGTGTGGGGAAGGTCACAACTTGTGATAGTGATAGCTGGTCCTGGATATCAGTGGTGTCAATTTCATTAACATCCCCACATAATACTAACTTGGCACATGGGTACCTAACTCTGAGGTGGTCTGAGGTGGTAATGAGGTGATTGATAAGAGTGTCTCTGGTGGGTGAGCGAGGCGGATGGTATGCCACACAGATTATGATGGAAGCAGTGTGGCGCGGGTGGGCTTGTGGCACAACACGTACCCATAATGCTTCCACATCTGCTGGGACTTGAACATCCAGGCGTGATGGGCGTAGGTCATCTTGACAGAAGAGGGCAACGCCCCCTCCGCGTTTATGTGAACGAAGGTGATGAAAGAGTTGATATCTCTCTACATGATCACTTCAGGCACATTTACTAGCATCATATATATAACACGCCGCGGCACTGACCTGACTGTATTGCCATCACTCAATTGTTACTACATAAACACTATGGATACAGTAGAGACGGGAGTAACATCATACCACCATCACCGTGGAACTTCAGTGTAGTGGTACGGTCTGTCAGGGGTGGGTTTCTCCGGTTTCCTAGTGGAGGTTACGGTTCTAATGGGCTTATGTGTATGACGGCCTTGTCTACGGCTACGCGCGTGGAATATGTTCAGTGACTTGAGTCGCGCGATAACACTGCCATCAGGAAAACCGTTCCCACGCTTTAGATGGTACAGAGTGCGTCGGGAGTAAGTGATTGGTGGCCATCGGTTGAAATCTGTTGTGGGCGGACGGAAGTGTTTGTCACTGGCGGCACTTTGAGGGACACTGACACTGGTAGACATCTGTTAATATTTGTCAGTCGTAAAGACCGTGGTCTTTGTCCCTGGTGCTTGGGGTCGCCGACACAGTTTTCACGATATATGTAAACACCGCGGTGGTCCTTGTCACTGGCACTTTAAAGTTGACCGATAAAGTGCCCACTGTCTGACTTTTCCTTGGGGTGCACTATCGAGCACTGTATGGTAATCACTTATTGCACTGATGGCTAGAATGTTTTGCCGAGAAAGTTCCTTAAGTGCACTATAGGAACACTGCTCCGTAATCAATCGTTCACTAATCACTAGAATGTTTTGCTGAATCGATCCTGGTGTGGTAAGGCTGGTAGGGCGTTGGGGTATAGCAGGGGGAGTGGGCAGGGCCAAACAGATTCGGCCTGGCTACTTTCGTCGAGAGCGCGTCTGTCTGTCTGTCTGTCTGTTTCTTTATCTGTCTGTCTGTCTGTCTGTCTGTCTGTCTGTTTCTTTATCTGTCTGTCTGTCTGTCTGTATGTATGTCTGTCTGTCACTGTCTGTCTGTTTCTTTTATCTGTCTGTCCTATCTGTCTGTCTGTCTGTTTCTTTATCTGTCTGTCTGTCTGTCTGTCTCTGTCTGTCTGTCTGTCTGTCTGTATTTCTGCTTCTTTGTCTGTCTGTCTGTCTGTCTGTCTGTCTGTCTGTCTGCCTGTCTGTCTGTCTGTATTTCTGCTTCTTTATCTGTCTGTCTGTTTAATAGAAATCATAGTTGCTTGGTGAAAACTACTGATATCGTTTATATAGATAATAATCTAAGACCATAAACTGTACACAGACAGTACAGGTATACACTGTACACAGACAGTACAGGTATACACTGTACACGGACAGTACAGGTATACACTGTACACAGACAGTACAGGTATACACTGTACACAGACAGTACAGGTATACACTGTACACAGACAGTACAGGTATACTTGCATACACAGACAGTACAGGTATGCCTACACAGACAGGTACAGGTATACATAATACACAGACAATTACAGAATTCTCTCCACTGTACAAAAAACACCATCCATCGTCACAACATATAACACCATCCATTATCACTACATATAACACCATACCATCATCACTACATATAACACCATCCATCATCACTACATATAACACCATACCATCATCACTACATATAACACCATCCATCATCACTACATGTAACACGATCCATCATCACTATATATACCACCATACCATCATCACTACATATAACAATATACCATCATCACTACATATAACACAATACCATCATCAATACATGTAACATCATACCACAATCACTACTTATAACACCTTACCATCATCACTACATATAACACCATACCATCATCACTACATATAACACCATCCATCATCACTACATGTAACAGGATCCATCATCACTATATATACCACCATACCATCATCACTACATATAACACTATACCATCATCACTACATATAACACAATACCATCATCACTACATGTAAGATCACCATACCATCATCACTGCATATAACACCATCCACCATCACTACATGTAACACGATCCATCATCACTACATATAACACCATACTATCATCACTACATAAAACACTATACAATCATCACTACATATACCACAATACCATCATCACTACATATAACATCATACCACCATCACTACATATAACACCATATAATCATCACTACATAAAACACCAGCCATCATCACTACATATAACACCATCCATTATCACTACATATAACACCATACCATCATCACTACATATAACACCATCCATCATCACTACATATAACACCATACCATCATCACTACATATAACACAATACCATCATCACTACATATAACACCATACCATCATCACTACATATAACACCATCCATCATCACTACATATAACACCATCCATCATCACTACATATAACACCATCCATCATCACTACATATAACACCACATACCATCATCAGCCACATATAACACCACATCCATCATCACCACATATAACACTCATCCATCATCAATACATATAACACCATACTCATCATCACTACATATAACACTATACCATCATCACTACATATAACACAATACCATCATCACAAATATATAACACCATCCATCATCACTACATATAACACCATACCATCATCACTACATATAACACCATACAATCATCACTACATATAACACAATACCATCATCACTACATATAATATCATACCACCATCACTACCTTTAACACCATACCATCATCACTACATATAACACCATACCATCATCACTACATATAACACCATCCATCATCACTTCATATAAAACCATCCATCATCACTACATATAACACCATACCATCATCACTACATATAACACTATACCATCATCACTACATATAACACAATACCATCATCAATACATGTAACATCATACCACAATCACTACTTATAACACCATACCATCATCACTACATAAAACATCATACCATCATCACTACATATAACACCATCCATCATCACTACATGTAACACGATCCATCATCACTATATATACCACCATACCATCATCACTACATATAACACTATACCATCATCACTACATATAACACAATACCATCATCACTACATGTAACATCATACCACCATCACTACTTATAACACCATACCATCATCACTACATATAACACCATACCATCATCACTACATATAACACCATCCACCATCACTACATGTAACACGATCCATCATCACTACATATAACACCATACTATCATCACTACATATAACACTATACAATCATCACTACATATACCACAATACCATCATCACTACATATAACATCATACTACCATCACTACATAGAACACCATACCATCATCACTACATATAACACCATCCATCATCACTACATATAACACCATACCTTCAACACTACATATAACACTATACTATCATCACTACATATAACACCATCCATCATCACTACATATAACACTATACCATCATCACTACATATAACACAATACCATCATCACAACATATAACACCATCCATCATCACTACATATAACACCATACCATCATCACTTCATATAACACCATACAATCATCACTACATATAACACAATACCATCATCACTACATATAACATCATACCACCATCACTACATATAACCCCATACCATCATCACTACATATAACACCATCCATCATTACTACATATAACACCATACCATCATCACTACATATAACACCATCCATCATCACTACATATAACACCATACCATCATCATCATCACTTCATATAATAACCATCCATCATCACTACATATAACACCATACCATCATGACTACATATAACACTATACCATCATCACTACATATAACACAATACCATCATCAATACATGTAACATCATACCACAATCACTACTTATAACACCATACCATCATCACTACATATAACACCATCCATCATCACTACATGTAACACGATCCATCATCACTATATATACTCACTATAACATCATCACTACATATAACACTATACTCATCATCACTACATATAACATAATACCATCATCACTACATATAACATCATACCACCATCACTACTTATAACACCATACCATCATCACTACATATAACACCATACCATCATCACTGCATATAACACCATCCATCATCACTACATGTAAAACGATCCATCATCACTACATATAACACTATACTATCATCATTACATATTACACTATACCATCATCACTACATATACCACAATACCATCATCACTACATATAACATCATACTACCATCACTACATATAACACCATACCATCACTACATATAACACCATACCATCATCATTACATATCACACCATCCATCATCACTACATATAACATCATACCATCATCACTACATATAACACCATACCTTCATCACTACATATAACACTATACCATCATCACTACATATAACACCATCCATCATCACTACATATAACACTATACCATCATCACTACATATAACACCATCCATCATCACTACATATAACACCATACCATCATCACTACATATAACACTATACCATCATCACTACATATATCACTATCCATCATCACTACATATAACATCATACCACCATCACTACATATAACACCATATCATCACTACATATAACACCATCCATCATTACTACATATAACACCATACCATCATCACTACATATAACACCATCCATCATCACTACATATAACACCATACCATCATCACTACATATAACACTATACCATCATCACTACATATAACACATTGCCATCATCACTACATATAACATCATACCACCATCACTACATATAACTCCATACCAGCATCACTACATATAACACTATACCATCATCAGTACATATAACACCATCCATCATCACTAGATATAACACCATACCATCATCACTACATATAACACCATCCATCATCACTACATATAACACCATACCATCATCACTACATATAACACTATACCATCATCACTACATATAACACTATACCATCATCACTACATATAACACCATACCATCATCACTACATAAAACACCATCCATCATCACTACATATAACACCATCCATTATCACTACATATAACACCATACCATCATCATTACATATAACACCAACCATCATCACTACATATAACACCATCCATCATCACTACATATAACATCATCCATCATCACTACATATAACACCATCCATCATCACTACATATAACACCATCCATCATCACTACATATAACACCATACCACCATCACTACATATAACACCATACCATCATCACTACATATAACACCATCCATCATCACTACATATAACACCATCCATCATCAATACATATAACACCATACCATCATCACTACATATAACACTATACCATCATCACTACATATAACACAATACCATCATCACAACATATAACACCATCCATCATCACTACATATAACACCATACCATCATGACTACATATAACACCATACAATCATCACTACATATAACACAATACCATCATCACTACAAATAATATCATACCACTATCACTACATATAACACCATACCATCATCACTACATATAACACCATACCATCATCACTACATATAACACCATCCATCATCACTTCATATAAAACCATCCATCATCACTACATATAACACCATACCATCATCACTACATATAACACTATACCATCATCACTACATATAACACAATACCATCATCAATACATGTAACATCATACCACAATCACTACTTATAACACCATACCATCATCACTACATAAAACACCATACCATCATCACTACATATAACACCATCCATCATCACTACATGTAACACGATCCATCATCACTATATATACCACCATACCATCATCACTACATATAACACTATACCATCATCACTACATATAACACAATACCATCATCACTACATGTAACAGCATACCACCATCACTACTTATAACACCATACCATAATCACTACATATAACACCATACCATCATCACTACATATAACACCATCCACCATCACTACATGTAACACGATCCATCATCACTACATATAACACCATACTATCATCACTACATATAACACTATACAATCATCACTACATATACCACAATACCATCATCACTACATATAACATCATACTACTATCACTACATATAACACCATACCATCATCACTACATATAACACCATCCATCATCACTACATATAACACCATACCTTCAACACTACATATAATACTATACTATCATCACTACATATAACACCATCCACTACATATAACACCATACCATCATCACTAAGATATAACACCATACCATCATCACTACATATAACACTATACCATCATCACTACATATAACACAATACCATCATAACTACATATAACATCATACCACCATCACTACATATAACTCCATACCATCATCACTACATATAACACCATACCATCATCAGTACATATAACACCATCCATCATCACTACATATAACACCATACCATCATCACTACATATAACACCATCCATCATCACTACATATAACACCATACCATCATCACTACATATAACACTATACCATCATCACTACATATAACACAATACCATCATAACTACATATAACATCATACCACCATCACTACATATAACTCCATACCATCATCACTACATATAACACCATACCATCATCAGTACATATAACACCATCCATCATCACTACATATAACACCATACCATCATCACTACATATAACACCATCCATCATCACTACATATAACACCATACCATCATCACTACATATAACACTATACCATCATCACTACATATAACACAATACCATCATAACTACATATAACATCATACCACCATCACTACATATAACTCCATACCATCATCACTAAATATAACACCATACCATCATCAGTACATATAACACCATACCACCATCACTACATATAACACCATACCATCATCACTACATATAACACTATCCATCATCACTACATATAACACCATCCATCATCAATACATATAACACCATACCATCATCACTACATATAACACTATACCATCATCACTACATATAACACAATACCATCATCACAACATATAACACCATCCATCATCATTACATATAACACGATACCATAATCACTACATATAACACCATACAATCATCACTACATATAACACAATACCATCATCACTACATATAACATCATACCACCATCACTACATATAACACCATACCATCATCACTACATATAACACCATACCATCATCACTACATATAACACCATCCATCATCACTTCATATAACACCATCCATCATCACTACATATAACACCATCTATTATCACTACATATAACACCATACCATCATCACTACATATAACACCATCCATCATCACTACATGTAACCCCATCCATCATCATTACATATAACACCATACCATCATCACTACATATAACACTATACCATCATCACTACATATAACACAACACCATCATCACTACATATATCATCATACCACCATCACTACATATAACACCATACCATCATCACTACATATAAAACCATCCATCATCACCACATATAACACCATCCATTATTACTACATATGACACCATACCATCATCACTACATATAACACCATCCATCATCACTACATGTAACCCCATCCATCATCACTACATATAACACCATACCATCATCACTACATATAACACTATACCATCATCACTACATATAACACAATACCATCATCACTACATATAACATCATACCACCATCACTACATATAACACCATCCATCATCACTACATATAACACCGTACCATCATCACTACATATAACACCATCCATCATCACTACATATAACACCATACCATCATCACTACATATAAAACCATACCATCATCACTACATATAACACCATCCATCATCACTACATATAACACCATACCATAATCACTACATATAACAGCCACTCTATCATCACTACATATAACACCATCCATCATCACTACATATAACACGATCCATCATCACTACATACAACACCATACCATCATCACTACATATAACACTATACCATCATCACTACATATAACATCATACCACCATCACTACATATAACACCATACCATAATCACTACATATAACACTATACCATCATTACTACATATAACACAATACCATCATCACTACATATAACATCATACCACCATCACTACATATAACATCATACCACCTTCACTACATATAACACCATACCATCATCACTACATATAACACCATCCATCATCACTACATATAACACCATCCATTATCACTATATATAACAACATACCATCATCACTACATATAACACCATCTATCATCACTACATATAACACCATCCATCATCACTACATATAACACATTACCACCATCACTACATATAACACCATATCATCATCACTACATATAACACCATACCATCATCACTACATATAACACCATCCATCATCACTACATATAACACCATACCATCATCACTACATATAACACCATACCATCATCACTACATATAACACTATACCATCATCACTACATATATCACAATACCATCATCGCTATATATAACACCATCCATCATCACTACATATAACACCATACCATCATCTCTACATATAACACTATACCATCATCACTACATATAACACAATACCATCATCACTACATGTAACATCATCCCACGATCAATACTTATAACACCATACCATCATCACTACATATAACACCATACCATCATCACCACATATATCATAATACCATCATCACTACATATAACACCATCCATCATCACTACATATAACACCATACCATCATCACTACATATAACACTATACCATCATCACTACATATAATACCATACCATCATCACTACATGTAACATCATACCACCATCACTACATATATCACCATCCATCATCACTACATATAACACCATACCATCATCACTACATATAACACTATACCATCATCACTACATATATCACCATTCATCATCACTACATATAACACCATACCATCATCACTACTTGTAACACCATCCATCATCACTACATATAACACCATCCAGCATCACTACATATAACACCATACCATCATCACTACATATAACACCATCCATCATCACTACATATAACATCATACCATCATCACTACATATAACACTATACCATCATCACTACACATAATACAATACCATCATCACTATATATAACATCATACCACCATCACTACATATAACACCATACCATCATCACTACATATAACACTATGCCATCATCACTACATATAACACAATACCATCATCACTACATATAACATCACTACATATAACATCATACCACCATCACTACATATAACACCATACCATCATCACTACATATAACACCATACCATCATCACTACATATAACACCATCCATCATCACTACATGTAACACGATCCATCATCACTACATATAACACTATACCATCATCACTACATATAACACTATACCATTATCACTACATATAACACAATACCATCATCACTACATGTAACATCATACCACCATCACTACTTATAACACCATACCATCATCACTACATATAACACTATACCATCATCACTACATATAACACCATCCATCATCACTACATGTAACACAATCCATCATCACTACATATAACACCATACCATCATCACTACATATAACACCATCCATCATCACTACATATAACATAATACCATCATCACTACATATAACACAATACCATCATCACTACATATAACATCATACCACCATCACTACATATAACACCATACCATCATCACTACATAAAACACCATCCATCATCGCTACATATAACACCATACCATGATCACTACATATAACACTATACCATCATCACTACATATAACACAACACCATCATCACTAAATATAACATCATACCACCATCACTACATATAACACCATCCATTATCACTATATATAACACTATACCATCTTCACTACATAACACAATACCATCACTACCATAACATCATACCACCATCACTATATATAACATCATACCACCTTCACTACATATAACATCATACCATCATCACTACATATAACACCATCCATCATCACACTACATATAACACCATCCATTATCTACTACATATAACACCATACCATCGTCACTACTTGTAACACACCATCCATCATCACTACATATAACACCATCCATCATCACTACATATAACACCATACCATCATCACTACATATAACACCATCCATCATCACTACATATAACATCAACCACCATCACTACATCATCACTACATATAACACCATACCATCATCACTACATATAACACCATCCATCATCACTACATATAACACCATACCATCATCACTACATATAACAGAATACCATCATCACTACATATAACATCATACCACCATCACTACATGTAACACCATACCATCATCACTATATATAACACCATACCATCATCAATACATATAACACCATCCATCATCACTACATATAACATAATACCATCATCACTACATATAACACAATACCATCATCACTACATATAACATCATACCACCATCACTACATATAACACCATACCATCATCACTACATATAACACCATCCATCATCACTTCATGTAACACCATCCATCATCACTACATATAACACCATACCATCATCACTACATATAACACTATACCATCATCACTACATATAACATCATACCACCATCACTACATATAACACCATACCAAAATCACTACATATAACACTATACCATCATCACTACATATAACACAATACCATCATCACTACATATAACATCATACCACCATCACTACATATAACATCATACCACCTTCACTACATATAACACCATACCATCATCACTACATATATAACACCATCCATCATCACTACATATAACACCATCCATTATCACTATATATAACACCATACCATCATCACTACATATAACACCATCTATCATCACTACATATACACACCATCCATCATCACTACATATAACACCATACCATCATCATACATATACCACCATCCATCATCACTACATATAACACCATCCATCACCAGTACATATAACACTATACCATCATCACTACATATAACACCATACCATCATCACTACATATAACACCATCCATCATCACTACAAATAACACCATACCATCATCACTACATATATCACAATACCATCATCACTACATATAACACCATCCATCATCGCTACATATAACACCATACCATCAGCACTACATATAACACTATACCCTCATCACTACATATAACACAATACAATCATCACTACATGTAACATCATACCACCATCACTACTTATAACACCATACCATCATCACTACATATAACACCATACCATCATCACTACATATAACACCATCCATCATCACTACATGTAACACGATCCATCATCACTACATATAACACCATACCATCATCACTACATATAACACTATACCATCATCAGTACATATAACACAATACCATCATCACTACATATAACACCATACCATCATCACTACATATAACACTATACCATCATCACTACATATAACACAATACCATCATCACTACATATAACATCATACCACCATCACTACATATAACACCATACCATCATCACATATAACACCATCCATCATCACTTCATATAACACCATCCATCATCACATATAACACTATACCATCATCATCACTACATATAACACCATCCATCATCACTACATATAACACCATACCATCATCACTACATATAATACTATACCATCATCACTACATATAACACAATACCATCATCACTACATGTAACATCATACCACCATCACTACTTATAACACCTTACCATCATCACTACATATAACACCATACCATCATCACTACATATAACACCATCCATCATCACTACATATAACACCATCCATCATCACTACATATAACACCATCCATCATCACTACATATAACACCATCCATCATCACTACATATAACACCATACCATCATCACTACATATAACACTATACCATCATCACTATATATAACACAATACCATCATCACTACATATAACATCATGTCACCATCACGACATATGAAACCATCCATCATCACTACATATAACACCATACCATCATCACTACATATAACACTATACCATCATCACTACATATAACACAATACCATCATCACTACATATAACATCATGCCACCATCACGACATATGAAACCATACCATCATCACTACATATAACACCATACCATCATCACTACATATAACACTATGCCATCATCACTACATATAACACAATACCATCATCACTACATATAACACCATCCATCATCACTACATATAACACCATCCATCATCACTACATATAACACCATACCACCATCACTACATATGCTAACACCATACCTCATCATCACTACATATAACACCATCCATCATCACCACATATAACACCATCCATCATCACTACATATAACACCATACCATCATCACTACATATAAACACCATACCATCATCACATATAACACAATACCATCATCACAACATATAACACCATCCAATACCACATATAGCACCATACCATCATCAATTACATATAACACCATACAATCATCACTACATATAACGCAATACCATCACTACATATAACATCATACCACCATCACTACATATAACACCATACCATCATCACCACATATAACACCATACCATCATCACTACATATATCACTATATCATCATCACTACAAATAACACAATACCATCATCACTACATATAACATCATACCACCATCACTACATATAACACCATACCATCATCACTACATAAAACACCATCCATCATCACTACATATAGCACCATCCATTATCACTACATATAACACCATACCATCATCACTACATATAACACCATCCATCATCACTACATATAACACCATACCATCATCACTACATATAACACTATACCATCATCACTACATATAACACAATACCATCATAACTACATATAACATCATACCACCATCACTACATATAACTCCATACCATCATCACTACATATAACACCATACCATCATCAGTACATATAACACCATCCATCATCACTACATATAACACCATACCATCATCACTACATATAACACCATCCATCATCACTACATATAACACCATACCATCATCACTACATATAACACTATACCATCATCACTACATATAACACAATACCATCATAACTACATATAACATCATACCACCATCACTACATATAACTCCATACCATCATCACTAAATATAACACCATACCATCATCAGTACATATAACACCATCCATCATCACTACATATAACACCATACCATCATCACTACATATAACATCATACCACCATCATTACATATAACACCATACCATCATCACTACATATAACACCATACCATCATCAATACATATAACACCATCCATCATCACTACATGTAACACGATTCATCATCACTATATATACCACCATACCATCATCACTACATATTACACCATACCACAATCACTACTTATAACACCATACCATCATCACTACATATAACACCATCCATCATCACTACATATAACACCATACCATCATCACTATATATAACACTATACCATAATCACTACATATAACACAATACCATCATCACTACATATATCATACCACCATCACTAGTATAACTCCATACCATCACTTCACATAACACCACACCATCACTGCACATATAACACCATCCACCATCACTACATATAACACTATACCATCATCACTACATATAACATCCATCCATCATCACGATTAATATAACACCATACTCATCACTACATATAACACTATACCATCATCACCACACAATACCACATATAACATCACACCATCACTACATATATAACACCATATAATCATCACTACATAAACACTGTGCCATCACTACATATAACACCATCCATTATCACCACATATAACACCATACCATCATCACTACATAACACCATCCATCATCACTACATAACACCACACCATCATCACCACATATAACACAATACCATCATCACTACATATACCATACCATCACCACATATAACACCATCCATCATCACTACATATAACACCATCCATCATCACTAAGCATATAACACCATCCATCATCACCACATATAACACCATACCACCATCACTACATATAACACCATAACCATCACTACATATAACACCATCCATCATCAATACATATACACCATCCACCATCAATACACATATAACACCATACCATCATCACCACATTATAACATCATACCCCATCATCACTACATATAACACAATACCATCATCACAACATATAACACCATCCATCATCACTACATATAACACCATACCATCATGACTACATATAACACCATACAATCATCACTACATATAACACAATACCATCATCACTACAAATAATATCATACCACTATCACTACATATAACACCATACCATCATCACTACATATAACACCATACCATCATCACTACATATAACACCATCCATCATCACTTCATATAAAACCATCCATCATCACTACATATAACACCATACCATCATCACTACATATAACACTATACCATCATCACTACATATAACACAATACCATCATCAATACATGTAACATCATACCACAATCACTACTTATAACACCATACCATCATCACTACATAAAACACCATACCATCATCACTACATATAACACCATCCATCATCACTACATGTAACACGATCCATCATCACTATATATACCACCATACCATCATCACTACATATAACACTATACCATCATCACTACATATAACACAATACCATCATCACTACATGTAACAGCATACCACCATCACTACTTATAACACCATACCATAATCACTACATATAACACCATACCATCATCACTACATATAACACCATCCACCATCACTACATGTAACACGATCCATCATCACTACATATAACACCATACTATCATCACTACATATAACACTATACAATCATCACTACATATACCACAATACCATCATCACTACATATAACATCATACTACTATCACTACATATAACACCATACCATCATCACTACATATAACACCATCCATCATCACTACATATAACACCATACCTTCAACACTACATATAATACTATACTATCATCACTACATATAACACCATCCATCATCACCACTTATAACACTATACCATCACTCACTACATATAACACAATACCACCATCACTACATATAACACCATCCACCATCACTACATATAACACCAATCATCATCACTACATACACCATCCATCATCACTACATATAACACCATCCATCATCACTACATATAACACCATCCACCATCACTACATATAACACCATCCACCATCACTACATATAACACCAATCATCATCACTACATACACCATCCATCATCACTACATATAACACCATACCATCATCACTACATATAACACCATCCATCATCACTACATATATCACCATCCATCATCACTACATATCACACCATACCATCATCACTACATATAACACCATCCAACATCACTACATATATCACCATACCATCATCACTACATATAACACTATACCATCATCACTACATATAACACAATACCATCATCACTACATAAAACATCATACCACCCTCAAAACATATGACACCATACCGTCATCACTACATATAACACCATACCATCATCACTACATATAACACCATACCATCATCACTACATATAACACCATCCATCATCACTACATGTAACACGATCCATCATCACTACATATAACACTATACCATCATCACTACATATAACACTATACCATTATCACTACATATAACACAATACCATCATCACTACATGTAACATCATACCACCATCACTACTTATAACACCATACCATACCATCATCACTACATATAACACCATACCATCATCACTACATATAACACCATCCACCATCACTACATGTAACACGATCCATCATCACTACATATAACACCATACTATCATCACTACATATAACACTATACCATCATCATTACATATAATATCATATTACCATCACTACATATAACACCATGCCTTCATCACTACATATAACACTATACCATCATCACTACATATAACACCATCCACCATCACTACATGTAACACGATCCATCATCACTACATATAACACCATACCATCATCACTACATATAACACTATTCCATCATCACTACATATATCACTATACCATCATCACTACATATAACATCATACCACCATCACTACATATAACACCATCCATCATCACTACATATAACACCATCCATCATTACTACATATAACACCATACCATCATCACTACATATAACACCATCCATCATCACTACATATAACACCATACCATCATCACTACATATAACACTATACCATCATCACTACATATAACACAATACCATCATCCCTGCATATAACATCATACCACCATCACTACATATAACTCCATACCATCATCACTACATATAAACACAACACCACTCATAACTACATATAACATCATACCACCATCACTACAAGTAACCCACACCATCATCACTACATATAACACCATACCACCATCACTACATATAACTCCATACCATCATCACTACATATAACACCATACCATCATCAGTACATATAACACCATCCATCATCACTACATATAACACCATACCATCATCACTACATATAACACTATACCATCATCACTACAAATAACATAATACCATCATCACTACATATAACATCATACCACCATAACTACATATAACACCATACCATCATCACTACATAAAACACCATCCATCATCACTACATATAACACCATCCATCATCACTACATATAACACCATCCATCATCAATACATATAACACCATACCATCATCACTACATATAACACAATACCATCATCACTACATGTAACACGATCCATCATCACTATATATACCACCATACCATCATCACTACATATAACAATATACCATCATCACTACATATAACACAATACCATCATCAATACATGTAACATCATACCACAATCACTACTTATAACACCTTACCATCATCACTACATATAACACCATACCATCATCACTACATATAACACCATCCATCATCACTACATGTAACAGGATCCATCATCACTATATATACCACCATACCATCATCACTACATATAACACTATACCATCATCACTACATATAACACAATACCATCATCACTACATGTAACATCATACCACCATCACTACTTATAACACCATACCATCATCACTACATAGAACACCATACCATCATCACTGCATATAACACCATCCACCATCACTACATGTAACACGATCCATCATCACTACATATAACACCATACTATCATCACTACATAAAACACTATACAATCATCACTACATATACCACAATACCATCATCACTACATATAACATCATACCACCATCACTACATATAACACCATATAATCATCACTACATAAAACACCAGCCATCATCACTACATATAACACCATCCATTATCACTACATATAACACCATACCATCATCACTACATATAACACCATCCATCATCACTACATATAACACCATACCATCATCACTACATATAACACAATACCATCATCACTACATATAACACCATACCATCATCACTACATATAACACCATCCATCATCACTACATATAACACCATCCATCATCACTACATATAACACCATCCATCATCACTACATATAACACCATACCACCATCACTACATATAACACCATACCATCATCACTACATATAACACCATCCATCATCACTACATATAACACCATCCATCATCAATACATATATCACCATACCATCATCACTACATATAACACTATACCATCATCACTACATATAACACAATACCATCATCACAACATATAACACCATCCATCATCACTACATATAACACCATACCATCATGACTACATATAACACCATACAATCATCACTACATATAACACAATACCATCATCACTACAAATAATATCATACCACTATCACTACATATAACACCATACCATCATCACTACATATAACACCATACCATCATCACTACATATAACACCATCCATCATCACTTCATATAAAACCATCCATCATCACTACATATAACACCATACCATCATCACTACATATAACACTATACCATCATCACTACATATAACACAATACCATCATCAATACATGTAACATCATACCACAATCACTACTTATAACACCATACCATCATCACTACATAAAACACCATACCATCATCACTACATATAACACCATCCATCATCACTACATGTAACACGATCCATCATCACTATATATACCACCATACCATCATCACTACATATAACACTATACCATCATCACTACATATAACACAATACCATCATCACTACATGTAACAGCATACCACCATCACTACTTATAACACCATACCATAATCACTACATATAACACCATACCATCATCACTACATATAACACCATCCACCATCACTACATGTAACACGATCCATCATCACTACATATAACACCATACTATCATCACTACATATAACACTATACAATCATCACTACATATACCACAATACCATCATCACTACATATAACATCATACTACTATCACTACATATAACACCATACCATCATCACTACATATAACACCATCCATCATCACTACATATAACACCATACCTTCAACACTACATATAATACTATACTATCATCACTACATATAACACCATCCATCATCAATATATATAACACTATACCATCATCACTATATAACACAATACCATCATCACAACATATATACCATCCATCATCACTACACATAACACCA
>NW_024717026.1:12500-24436 GCF_018991925.1 Homarus americanus | reverse complement strand
CTATAATACTTCGTTCGGTTACGTATTGCTAGAGCGAACACCCTTGGCTGGCCCACACCGTCCTCACTTCATTGACGTCAAGCCTCTGCCTCCTGACGTCAGTGCCCGTGGGCATGGGGCAATGATAGGAAGGACGTGGGTTGATGTCCCCGCCCATCCAGGACACCCACTGTACCCCCCACTGACGGAAAACCCACACGGTAAACCTGAACACCTAGTGGAAGAAACCGGGATAGATGTGGGCGTGGGTGACCCGGATGGAGCGCGCGGGTGCAGGAGGTGAGAGGTGGCGCGGGGTGCCTGGTGGTGTCAGTGGACTCTCGTGTGGCTCCTGCAGAGACGTTAAATGGTCGGGCTACAAGAAGGTAAATATAAACAACAATATTGAACCTGTATGTTTTGTTTACCTCTCAGCTGACTCCTGGAAGTTTGTTTACATAACCATCAGCTGATTAGGCAAAAGTTTGTTCCTTTACTGAGGTAATTAAGAGCAGCTTACTGAGACTAATCCATCACCTGACTTTGTGAGCTTTGTTGACTTATCCAACATAAATAACAAAATGTAACAAAGTACACTAATAGAATACAAACATCAAACACATTAACATTCTTGTCAGATGTTTTTGTTTTGTTTGTTTTGTTTACCACTTGTTATAAAGAAAAATTTTGTTTGGCAGATTTCAATGACAGGCCTCAATATACACTCTGGTTTGGGTGGCTGTCTCACGCCTTGTCTGTCTACCTGTCTGTCTTCCTGTCTCATGTCTGTGTCTGTACCTCGTGTGTTTTCTCATTATTATTATTATTATTATTATTGGTATGTATTTTTGCTGTTGGTAATATCGTTGTTTTTGTTTGTTTTTATTGTTGTTTTTAGTAGAAAGTAGTGCTAGTAGTAATAGTAGTAGTAGTAGTAGTAGTAGTAAAAGTATTGACTATGAGGCTACAGTCACTGAATGCCGCATAGATCTGCGGCTCAACTAATTTAACACAGATAGGATAGCTTCTTATGTATTGAGGATATTTAATATTAAGGTAAATAAATGGTGGCGAAGGTGTGGCTATTGGGGGGAGGCTGGAGGCCACGATAAAAAGTAGTAATAGTAGTAGTAGTAGTAGTAGTATTTAACCCAGCTGGTTGTAGTTAATGTCAGGATGAGCAATAGGCTTGGCAGTCATTGTGTGTGTGTGTGTGTGTGTGTGTGTGTGTGTGTGTGTGTGTGTGTGTGTGTGTGTGTGTGGTGTGTGTGTGTGAACGGGCGCTCACTGATACAGTTATGTGGGTGGAGGAGTCAGGTTAAGCGCGACTGTCTTCCTGTCACAGTGGTGGTGTGGTAGGTGTGGTGGTGGTGTGGTAGGTGTGGTGGTGGTGTGGTAGGTGTGGTGGTGGTGTGGTGGGGTGGTGTGGTAGGTGTGGTGGTGGTGTGGTAGGTGTGGTGGTGGTGTGGTAGGTGTGTGGTGGTGGTGTGGTGTGGTGGTGGTGTGGTGGTGGTGTGGTGGGTGTGGTACTCCAGTTGTGAGACCGACAGAGAGTGAGAGACAGTTTGAGAACGACAGACAAATATAAAAAGAAAAGAGAATATGGGGCTGGAACGCATAGAAAGAGAGAGCCATAAACACACTAATAAAGCAGAAGCCTTCTTCGTATGTTAGATTAAACCAAGACTAATGTACCAACCCTCTCCTCCCCCTCCCCTCCTCCCCTCCCCTCCCCTCCCTCTTCACCGACTCCTCCACCCCTCCACTCTCCTTCCCTCCCCTCCTTCCCTCCCCTCCCCTCCCCTACTCCTTATCTGACTCCTCACCTCCCCTTCTACCCCTCTGCAAGACTCCTCCCCTCCCCCCCTCTACAAAACTCGGTTCTCCCCCACTGTATAACTACACCAGCCTCTGTATACTCCTATAGAGCCAAGACCTGATTGCTGGCTCTATTAAACTCTAACTCTGCCACCTGAAGATTAAACACCCCAGTATGGCACTACTGAAGATTAAATTAATGCTAGGTTTAAGTTGGAGGTTGAGTTGGGATTGAGTTGGCGTTAGTTACAGTGAGGCTGTAATAGGTTGTACGTTAGATAAGTTAGGTTAGCGTTGATAGATTTGGTTAGTGTTAGGTAAGTTAGGCTGTGTGTGTGTTAAGTATTAGGTTGGTATTAGATAAGTTAGGTACGGTTAAGTTAGGTTAGCGGTAGAAGTTTAATTAGGTCAGGGTAACGTTTGGGTGGTTAATCTTCAAATGGTCCCATAAATACTCGTCAAGTCAGTAAAAGGCGGGTGATAAGAACTTTGATATAGAGAGAAACTTAATGTAGGCGTTAATTACGTATTGGTTGCAATTCAGCACACCTGTCTCTGTATGAATGAGGCCAGGTGGTGTGTGTGTAGGGGGGGGTAAATGCCAGAGAAGGTAGGAGGGTGTGCTGAGGGGGGTCAACTAGGGTATTAGAGATGTGTAGGAGGGTGTTAAGGGTTGTTAGTGATGTGCAAGGAGTCGGTAGGGGTGTTAGGATGTATAGGGAGGTGTTGGAAGGGGTTTGAGGGAGGTGCTGGAGGGGAAGGGGGGTTGAGAGGTGCCAAGGATGGAAGGAGGAAGGGTGATTCAGAAACTAGAAGGGTTGCCAAGGGGGGGGTGAGAAGGCGCCAGTATGTGGGGGGTGAAACTGCCAGGGGGAGAGGGGGAAGAAGGTATCAGAATAGGGGAGAGAGTCAGAAGGGGAGGAGGGAGAAAGTGTCAGAATGGAGGGGGATTGGGGAGAGAATGAGAGGAGGAGGGAGGAAGAAGTCATAGATGAGAATAGACCAAAGGGAAAGGTGAGGAGAGGGGAAGGGAGATGGGAAAGGGGGGATAACTGAGGGTGAAAAGCAAGGAGGGGGGTGTGAGGGAGGGGGAGACAGGTGTGTTGGTATAGACTCCACCAGGTGTCTCACTTCAACTCACACACACACACACACACACACACACACACACACACACACACTCTCACACACACACACACACTCACACATACACACACAAACTGGCACCATTACTCAGCTGGATCATGATGCTGTGTTTTTGGTCATTAGCTTTTAAACCCCCGTTCTCTATCTCTCTGCATCTGTCTAAGGTCGGCTTTCTCTGCTCTGCTCTGTCTGTCTGTCTGTCTGTCTGTGTCTGTCTCTGTCTGTCTACCTGCCTGTCTCTGGTAATTTTTCTTCTGCAATGGGTGTGCTTGATAAGTAATTCCTCTTACAGTATCATATAATTAGCGTCTTAAACTTACATCTACTTAACGAGCCAATCTTATAACTTATTACCATCAGACAGGAAGATAACTACAATATATGTACGGAGTTGAGCTTAGTCTCTTTCTCTTTATGGTGTGTGTGTGTGTGTGTGTGTGTGTGTGTGTGTGTGTGTGTTTTGGATGTGCCGACCTGTTATGATGAAAAAAAAACACTCATTCATTCTCTCTCTCTCTCTCTCTCTCTCTCTCTCTCTCTCTCTCTCTCTCTCTCTCTCTCTCTCTCTCTCTCTCTCGTGTACAGGTGGGGAGCGTAGGTCAGGTCATGCTAGGGAGCTTAGGTTAAATAGGGTGATGCTGGGTTGAATAGGTAGAGATGGGTCTAAATAGGCAAATGAACAGGTGTAATAGTGAAAAATGCAAATGCAAAAGAAAGGGAGTTAAAGTAAATTGGGAGTGAATAAGTTGAAACCGTTGGTTGATGAAGAGGTAAAAGAAAGAAATTAGAATTGAATAGGTCAGGAATTGGTTGTAGAACGAGGTAGGGGGACAGTGTGGGGTGGGGCTGGGTGTGGTGGGGAGGTAGAGTGGGGTGTGGTGAGGAGAGTGGCAGAGTGGGGTGTGGTGAGGGAAGGTGGCAGTGGGGTGTGGTGTGGTGAGAGGTGCAGTGGGGGTGTGGTGTGAGAGTGGCAGAGTGGGGTGTGGTGTGGTGTGAGGAGAGGCAGGTGGGGTGTGGTGAGGAGAGTGGCAGAGTGGGTGTGTGGGGAGGTGAGTGGGGTGTGGTGAAGGTGGCAGAGTGGGGTGGGGAGAGGCAGAGTGGGGCAGGGGCAGGGGAGTAGCAGAATGGGGTGGGACAGTGGCAGGTGGGGGTGGGGTGGGGCGAGGAGTAGCAGGTGGGGTGGGGCAGGGAGAGGCAGAGTGGGGTGGGGCAGGGAATAGCAGAGTGAGGTGCTGGGGGCAAAGAGGCACAGTGAGGGCGGGGTGGGGCGGGGAGAGGCAGAGTGGGGTGGGGCAGCAGGGAGGGCAGGTGGGGTGGGGCCGGGAGTATGAGGTGGGGTGGAGCGAGGTGGCAGAGGGTTCTGCGGCTGGAGGCAGAGGAGGGGTGCGGCAGGAGGGGGTGATCACTTACTGTCCCCGGCATCATAGCTCTCTCTTCAGCAGGGAGGAGAGATAGAAGAGGGAGGGAGGAGGATAGAAGAGAGGAGGGAAGAGGAGGAGGAGATAGAGGAGGAGGGAGGATAGGAGGGAGTTAGGAAGCCTGGGGAAAAAAGACTGAGAAAGAAGAGGAGGAAGGAATAAGAAGAAAAGACAAAGGAGGGTTGAGGAGAGAACGAAGGAGGAGGAGGAGAAAGAAGATACCACGTGATAAAAAAGGGGAGGAGGAGAGGGAAGAGGACGGAGGAGGTCAGGGGAGTGAGGATTGCAAGACAGAAGCAGAAGGAGAGAAGATAAGAGGAGGAAAAGAGTGATAGAGAAGAGGGAAGAGGAAGAGATTAGCAGAAAGGTGAGAAGACCGCCTCCTCTCTCTCTCTCTCTCCTCTCTCTCTCTCTCTCTCTCTCTCTCTCTCTCTCTCTCTCTCTCTCTCTCCTCTCTCTCCTCTCTCTCTCTCGTCCCCCCAAACTATTGTATCTCACCGTCATAATAATTATAATAGTCACCATGCCGCCCTCTTTAGGCCCTACCCGCCCCACGTTTTCTATGTGCAGAGGCGTATCACGGGCCAGGCATAAACACACGATCTTCTCCCCAACACATTTTTGCCTAAATATTCGCTACAGACCGCCAGAGAATATTTAAATATATGAATAATACTTACAACCTAACCTAGCCTAACCTAACTCAAACTAACCTTTAACTACTGAACTAGCCTAACCTAACCTAACTAACCTAGACTAACCTAACCTAACCTAATCTGACTAACCTTCTTCCTAACCTAGACTAACTAAAAATTCTAAAAAGTAAAAGATTAATTTTTTTTTGTGGTTTGTGAATATTTTTTATTTTATTTCTGGGTATATTTGTTTTTTTTTCGTTTTTGTTGTGTTTGTTCGTATGCTTGTATGTATATATTGTAGTCTCTCTCTCTCTCTCTCTCTCTCTCTCTCTCTCTCTCTCTCTCTCTCTCTCTCTCTCTCTCTCTCAAAGGCTGTCTGTCAATCACTGAGCACAGACAGATAGACAGGTATTAGTCAGTAAGTTGTCATATATATAGTAAGATCATATTATACATACATAGACAGTGCAGGCATTGATGGATATATGGGACAGTTCTGAGCATACATTATACATGGACAGTTCAGGCATGCATTGATGATTCTTCAGTTGAACAAGCATGCAGTATACATGGACAGTTTAGGCGCATGCACAGCCCCATCATGGACAGTTTAGGCATCATATACATGGACGGTTTGAGCGCCTACATTGCTCGCGGACAGTTTAGGCATACATTATGCATGGACAGTTTAGGCATACATTATACATGGACAGTTTAGGCATACATTATACATGGACAGTTTGGGCATACATTATACATAGACAGTTTAGGCATACATTATACACTGATAGTTTAGGCATACATTATACATAGACAGTTTAGGCATACATTATACATAGACGGTATTTGGGGAGCATAGAAAAGATTACTACACTACTCTACACTGCTACACTACACTACACTGCACTACACTGCACTACACTACACTACACTACACTACACACACTACACTACACTACACTACACTGCACTACACTACCTACACCACTACACTACACTACACTTACACTACACTACACTACACTTGGAATAATTTAGACAAGTAGTGTTCCTCCTTACTAAAACATTCATTAGTTAGTATTGGAGATTTGTATTTTTCTTCATATTAAAGTTGATATTATATGGTCAGGTAATTTATATATATGGTCAGGTAATTTATATATAGTTGAGTAATTTATATATATGGTTAAGTGAATTTATATATATGGTCCAGGTAATTTATATATATGGTCAGGTGATTTATATATATGGTCAGGTAATTTATATATATATGGTCAATTGATTTATATATATGGTCAGGTAATTTATATATATATGGGTGAGGTGATTTATATATGGTCAGGTGATTTATATATATGGTCAGGTAATTTATATATATGGTCAGGTAATTATATATATGGTCAGGTGGTTTTTATATAATTCGGTGGTTTATATATATGGTCAGGTGATTTATATATATATGGTCAGGTAATTTATATATATGGTCGGAGTGAGTTTATATATATGGTCAGGTGATTTATATATACTGGTCAAAATTAATTATATATATGGTCAGGTAATTTATATATATGGTCAGGTAATTTATATATATGGTCAGGTAATTTATATATATTGTCAGGTAATTTATATATGGTCAGGTAATTTTATATGGTCAGGTGATTTATATATATGGTCCAGGTAATTTATATATGGTCAGGTGATTTATATATATATGGTCAGGTAATTTTATATATATGGGTCAGGTAATTTATATATATGGTCAGGTATATTTATATATATATGGTTAGGTAAGAATATATATATATGGTCCAAGTGATTTATATATATGGTCAGGTAATTTATATATATGGTCAGGTGATTTATATATATGGTTGGGTAATTTATATATATGGTCAGGTAATTTATATATATGGTCCGGTGATTTATATATATATTCGGAGTAATTTATATATGGTCCAGGTAATTTATATACATATGGTCAGGTGATTTATATATAGTCAGGTAATTTATATATATATGGTCAGGTAATTTATATATATGGTCAGGTGATTTATATATATGGTCAGGTGATTTATATATATGGTCAGGTGATTTATATATTGGTCAGGTAATTTATATATATGGTCAGGTGATTTATATATATGGTCATTGATTTATATATGTGGCTCTACCTGTTGAACAGGTCAGCTTGCTTCACTAATGGCTACTGGAGTCAAGCGATTTAAATTATGTTTTACAAAAATAATAAACATTGAATCAGATGTGTTTACTGAAGCACTTGTGTATAAGATGTTTACCAAGTTAATTTTTTTCTGTAGTCTTTTCTTGGTGATTTTGTTCTCCATTACTATAATAACTGAGTAATATCAATACTCCTCCGTTAGTATATTGAGCAAGATCTTATCAGTACTCCCATTAGCTGATGTCGAATCCGTGGAAAAAAATAAAAGATTAAACTCTTTTTAACAGAACAAATCTAGGGATATTTTACAGGTAATCTCCAGGAAGAATAAATTAGAACTAATTGTCCTTTTTTAAACGTTAATGATTCTTTTCGTGAACTAAGCTATTATTTTTGATGTTATATGTAAACTAATCTTATATCGAATGTAACTTTTGTATAACGTAATGTGCTGTGGTATATGTGAATAGAATTGAAGCTAAGTGTACATAAGCTAACAGAACTGAATCTCTCTAAGTTAATGTAAACTAATTGAACGTATTGTATAGCCACAAATATTCTAGCTTATTGTATTCTAGCCAAAAGTATTCTAGCCAAACGCATACTAGCCAAACGTGACCCAGTTTATACTTACACTGCCCTTTTAAAACCAGTGAACCGTGTGACTGTCAATATAGTCTGTCTTATTCTGTCTGTTAATATAGTATGATAGACAGGTATATGTATTAATAACTATCACTTAGAAAAAACAACACGATTTTTCCACAGTTTTTCCCACAGGTGACACAGCATTTCACTCTGTATAGGTTCAGGTGGGAGTGTGTGCGTTGGATGTGTCTCAAATGTGAACACCTGCTTAGACATTTCTCACCTATTCTCTCTCTCTCTCTCTCTCTCTCTCTCTCTCTCTCTCTCTCTCTCTGTCTGTATGGTGACTTGTTCATATATATATATTTCAAGATTTACCTGTACACCTGTGGCCTACTAGATCAAGGTGGGCTTTTCGTGTGTGTGTGTGTTTGTGTGTGTTTAGGTACGTGTGTATGTGTGTGTGTGTGTGTTTGTGCGTGGGTTAGGGCCATCCTGTTAAACGTATTCCACACCTTTACACATTGCTACTTTTATTCATCTCCCCCAAACCTGATGAAGAAACGGCATCCAGTTCCCTGTGTCCATGTATAAATACCAAGACATTATACTGAACTGTGTAGCCGACATCTTTGATTATGATTTATGCTCCTGAATCATGTAGTTTGTCTCTCTGTCAGTTCCTATAACAACACATCAGAGTTTTTTTTTGGGGGGTTAATTTTTTTTCTAAACTTTTGGAATTAAGATTTTATTTGGTTATTTTTTTTTGTTTCAGTTTTTTTTTTTGCTAAACGTTATTTTTTCTATATTATCTTTTTGGTATTTATTTGTTTAACTATTAATTTTATTTATTTACATGTATCTAGTAATTATGCTTTTAAAATGTGTCAGTTGGGACCATTACTTTGGACAATTGACGGTGTCTTGTATATTATGTATGATCGAACCTGACCTAACGACTGACCTCTCTTACTTACGACCGTTTAAGTGGAGTGATTACCAGATATTGAGCAAAAATAATAAATAAAATAAATAATTAAAACTGTCTAGGATTTTTGTTCGCTTCTGCTTTTAACATAACCAAAAATAACCAATCTTATGCAGTTTTCTTTTGTTGAATAATGTATGTGTTGTGTTTTAGCATATTGTTATATTAACGGCGTAACCAACCACAGTCATAGTTTACTATGTGTTAAATTATTTTTTTTACCTTATGCTGGAGGCAAAGATGGGTTAGGTTGGGTTAGATATAGAGTTACATTACGTTTTTTTAATATTTGTTTATTATTATTATTATTATTATTATTATTATTATTATTTTATTATCATCATCACCATCATCATCCCTTATTTGTGCTACTAATGTTACATACCGGGAATTACGTCAAACACATTATTATTAGAGGACATTTATTTAATTAAACTAACTCGTATCTTCTTATTACAGGTTGAGAGTACCTTTCCGTGTGGTCACGCTGAGGGCATCAGGTGCCAGGTAAGTTGGAATGTTGTAAGAACATAGAATGGAGGAAACTGCAGCGGGACTATTTATTATTGGGCAGTCCCATTTACACCCATCTTATTGCTCATATATCCATCAACTTATGTTTGAAGCTATCCAGTGTATTCAGTTAATGATGATATTTGTTAACTTGTTCCACTCATCCACTATATTTCTAAACCAATGTTCTATTTCGCCTAAATCTGTTTAATTTAAAACCATTGTTACAGGTTCGCTCCTGGTTGGTTTGATTACCTTTGTTATATCACCTTTGTTCAGCCCTGACTTCCATTTATACACCTCTATCATATCGCCCTCACTCTACGTCTCTCGAGGAAACAAATTAAGATGCTGTAACCTGTCTCTATACTAAGGTTCTAATGCCTGGGACTAGCTTTGTCATTCTCCTCTGAATTCTTAAAGAAGACAAATCCTGAGCCGGATGAAATTTTCCTCGAGTTTTAAAAGTGTAAGGAACAGATTATGGACCCCTCGTAAATTTATTTACAAAATCATTAGACACGGGTTAGGCCAGACTTGTGGAAACAGGCAAATGTAGTACCCATATTCAAGGAATAGAGCATCAGCGTCAATTACCGCCGATCAGTTTAACGTCAGTAGTGGGAAATTTCTTGAATCAATTATAGCAAATAGCATCCGATCACATTTAGAAAGCAAATTAATCTACGACTCTCAACTTGGTTTTTGAGGAAAATCTTGTCTAACAAATCTGCTGACGTTTTTTTAGGAAAGTCTTCGAGGTAGTATGATAATGACAAAAGTACGATGTTATTTATAGACTTTAGTAAAGCGTTTGACTGTGTGTGCCGCATCAGAGGCTTCTGAAAGATTAAGGCTCATGGTATCGAGAGGAAGGTTTAAATTGGATAAAATCATGGCTCTGGAGATAGAACACAGAGGGTCAGCGTAGATGGTGTTAAATCTGGAGGTGGGGCCGTGTAACTAGTGGTGGTAGGGCGGCAGATTAATTCAGGCAGGATGCAAATGCACTAGGAGGATTTAAATAAACTGCAGGATGGCGTTGGAAAAATGGCAAATGAAATTCAGCACCAGCAAATTGCAGCGTACGTAATATTGGAAGAACAAATACTGTCAGTATGCAGCCTTAACAACATCAACCTAGAAGTCGACTTGTGAAAAGGGGCTAAAAGGTGTGCCATATGGCCCAGCCTAGAAACTGTGCGCCAATGTTCGAAATAAGGCAAACAAGTATTGGGTTTTATATCTAAGTGTAAGTAATAAAGTGCAGAGGTCTTATTGCAACTATATCTTGCGCTAGTCAGGCAGCACCTCGATTATGCGGTTCAGTTCTGGTGCCTATTATAGAATGGATAGGTGATAGAGGATTTAGGTATAGGAGGAGATAGGAAGGAACTGGTTCTAGGGTGATGGACGAGTTGAACAAGCTTAGCAACTATGGAAAGTTTTAAAAGGAGGCTGGATAGATTCTTGGATTATAGAGGTGGTAGTAACTCTCGACAGAGAGCTTGCACAGGCCAACCAGCCTATTGCAGACTCCTTATGTTCTTATCCATTCTGTAGTACGGTGAGCATGGAATTGAACTGTGTAATCGGGTGAGGTCTCATAAGCGCGAGATAATTTTAGGATGACCTCCTAGTCTTGTAACTAACTCCTTGTATGAACAAGTACTTTATTGTATGTTTCGAGCAAATACACATTGTTTACTTGGCAAGGTTCTACTTATCATTACTCCTAAATCCTTCTCGCAGTCGGACTTCTCAATAACATCTGTTGTTCATCTGGTATCTGGTTTTCCCTGTTTACATCTCTATACTGAGTACTTTCATCTGTCCCGGGTATAGGAAATAATTTAAACTATGCTGTATTTATTGTGCATATGTATGTATTATTATTATTGTTATTACTATTATTTTTTTAGTATTATTATTGTTGTTATTGTTTTATTATTGTTTTTTGTTATTGTTATTATTTTCATTTTCATTATTATTATTATTATAATTATTATTATTATTATTATTATTATTATTATTATTATTATTATTATTATTTCTATAACTAGAGTAATAAATTTAGTCCCGACTCTCGTGACCAGTGTTGATATTACCGACCTGATGAGGGGCGCAGTTAGCCTGGAATTGGGAGTTAACAACCTGGCCAGCCTAAGTACCCTCAGAGCCTGGATTTGCGTAAGGTTAATTAAGAAACGGTTGAGGTGAATACCGAAAGATACCTGAGGCTCGTGACCCACCTGGACGACCATGCTCTCTCTCTCTCTCTCTCTCTCTCTCTCTCTCTCTCTCTCTCTCTCTCTCTCTCTCTCTCTCTCTCTCTCTCTCTCTCTCTCCCCTCTACCCTACCACCACCACTATCACTTCAACTGGAGCACCACAGGGAGGATGAGCAGAAAAGGGAGGCAGGAGAGAAGGAGGAGGGGGGGTGTTATGAGTGCCTCTATAGAGTTGGATAATTCCTTTAGCAGCGTCAGGTGTGAGGTTGAAGGATACTCACTATAGTCCTAAGTAAAGACTGCTTCACTCACCGCCAGTCAGTCTTGTCCACTCCACTACCGCCAGTCAGTCTTTCCACTCATTCCACCTCTCTGCACTGGTTTTGGGGTCCTAGTGCCATGAAAACCCGCCAGTCACCCCCAGTCATTTGT
>NW_024717026.1:0-7500 GCF_018991925.1 Homarus americanus | reverse complement strand
TCCTATCTTCCTCTTTCCTCTCTTCTCCTGTTTCCTCTTCTCCCCTCTTCAATTCCTTCCTCTTCCTCCCTCTTCAATTCCTGTCTTCCTCTTCCTCCCTCTTCATTCTGTCTTCTCTTCCTCCCCTCTTCAATTCCTGTCTTCCTCTTCCTCCCCTCTTCAATTCCTGTCTTCCTCTTTCTCCCCTCTTCAATTCCTGTCTTTCTCTTCCTCCCTCTTCAATTCCTGTCTTCCTCTTCCTCCCCTCTTCAATTCCTGTCTTCCTCTTCCTCCCTCTTCCTTCCTGCCTCTTCCTCTTTTTCTTCCTCCCTCTTCATTTCCTCCCCCCCCTTGGTGATGGTTCTTGGTCAGCTGGTGTATGTCAGTCCTGAACACTGTTGTTGCCTTATTGTTTGTGTGTGTGTGTCTTTATGTATGTATGTATGTATGTACAGTATGTAGTTGTGTATGTATGTACAGTATGTATGTATGTGTATGTATGGTGTATATGTATGTATTTGTTTGTTTGCTTGTGTATGCGTGTGTACTTGACTTACGTGTACTGAGCGTATCTGAGTCTTTGTGTGTTTGTCTGTGTGTGTGTGTGTGTGTATTATGTATGTATGTATGTATGTATGTATGTATGTTGCTCGTGGAGCCGTGTACCTATCATGTGTATCTGGCAGATCCGTGTATGTCCGTGTACGGGTTTTGTTTTATCGTGTAGAGCGTGTGTACGTGTTTGTATGTACTGTGCATGCCCATGTGCGTCGATTTCTATACACATCACGTACAGAGGTTTGCATGTCGTGTAGCGCCGTGTACGTGTTGTGTGCGTGTGATTATCTCGTAAAATAAAGATACTGGTGATTTACATGTTGTGTCCTGCCGTATTGGTCGGGTCTGTCGGGTCGGGTCGGATCGTCACCATTGCACCATACCACAGTGGTCAGTCTACTGGATGATCGGCTAGCCAGTGCGGTTGATGAGCTGTCCGACCTTCCTGGGTTATAAGCTGTAACGCCAAGTATGCGGGTTGTTGACTCGCCATGAGCTCGGGACAAGATAGGTTTTAGCCACATGTGTTCCTTAGGCAGAATGCCATCCACCTGAGTCAGATGTGTGAGCTTTATTGTTACCTCATGTGGAGGAAAGCCATACTGCAAGGACAGACAGACAGACTCAAAACAAATAGACAAACGGTTGACAGATGGACAGAAGACAGACAGGTGAGAATACTGTACCTGTCGGCTTTATGAGAATTCTCCCCCTACACACACACACACACACACACACACACACACACACACACACACACACACACACACACCACTACCTGGCTGTTCAACCCCTTTAAAATGACCACGTTGCTAAACCCTACTTAAGGGTCCAATTACAACGTTAAGTGTGCCGTTTTAAGGGGTTTGGAATGTACTGTTTAAAGGGGTTGAAAGGTACTGTTTTAGGGGTTGGAATGTACTGTTTAAAGTTGGAGTACTGTTTAGGGTTGGAATGTACTGTTTAAGGGTTGAATGTACTGTTTTAAGGGGTTGGAATGTACTGTTTTAAAGGTTTGGAATATTGCTGTTTTAAAGGTTGGAATGTACTGTTTTAAGGGTTTGGGAATGTACTGTTTTGGGGTTTGAATGTACTGTTTTAAAGGGGTTTGGAATATACTGTTTTAGGGGTTGGAATGTACTGTTTAGGGTTGGAATGTACTGTTTTAAGGGTTTTGGAATGTACTGTTTTAGGGGTTTGGAATGTGCTGTTTTGGGGGTTGAATGTACTGTTTTAAGGGGTTGGAATGTACTTGTTTTGGGGTTTGGAATGTACTGTTTTAAGGGGTTTGGAATATTGCTGTTTTGAGGGTTGGAATGTGCTGTTTTAAAGGGTTGGAATGTACTGTTTTTGGGGTTTGGAATGTACTGTTTTTAGGGTTTGGAATGTCTGTTTTGGGGTTGGAATGTACTGTTTTAGGGTTGGAATGTACTGTTTAGGGTTTGGAATGTACTGTTTTAGGTTTGGAATATACTGTTTGGGGTTGGAATGTGCTGTTTTAAGGGGTTTGGAGATGTACTGTTTAAGTGGTTGGAATGTATTCTGTTTTGGGGGTTTGGAATATTGCTGTTTTAAGGGGTTTGGAATGTACTGTTTTAAGGGGTTGGAATGTGCTGTTTTAAGGGATTGTAATGTACTGTTTTAAGGGGTTAATATCTTTTGGGGATTATAATGCTGTTTTAGGGTTAGATGTATGTTTTAGGGATTATAATGTACTGTTTTAGGGTTGGAATCTTTTTTGGGATTATAATGTACTGTTTTAAGGGGTTGAAATGTACTGTTTTAAGGGGTTTGGAATGTACTGTTTTAAGGGGTTGGAATGTACTGTTTTAGGGATTATAATGTACTGTTTTAGAGTTGGAATGTACTGTTTTAAGGGATTATAATGTACTGTTTTAAGGGGTTGAAATGTACCACTTTATGACCCTCGAAATATACTACTTAAGGGCCTCGAAATATACCACTTAAGGGCCTCGAAAAAAGAATCTAACCCACTTAAAATGAGTCGTATCGTAGCACTTGTCGGATCGGATTAAATTATCGTAAGTCGAAGATCAAGTGACGTACAGTAAGGTGTGTGTTGTGTGTGTGTGTGTGTGTGTGTGTGTGTGTACTAGCAGGGTTATGATTGATAATAATAATATATATATAATAATAATAATAATAATAATAACAATAATAATTAATAGTAATAATAATAATGGGTCAGTTAAGGTGAGGTTACTTCTGATTAGGTTAGGTTAGGTTAGGTTAGGTTGAGTTGGGTTAGGTTAGGTTGGGTTGGGTAGGTTGGTTGGTTGGTAATGATGAGGGTTAGGTTAGGTTGGGTTAGGTTGGGTTGGGTGGGTTGGGTTAGTAGGTTGTTAGGTTGGGTTGGTGGTGGTAAGGTGGGTTAGGTTAGGTTAGGTTAGGTTAGGTTAGGTTAGGTTAGGTTAGGTTAGGTTAGCTCAGCTCATCTTTTATTAGAATATTAGATTATTCCAACATCTACCCTCAACACCTCCAGGGGAATCATGCAGGTATCGAACTCGTGTATTTCAGTAAAATTCCAGGGTACAGGAAACGCTTGCCAACAGGAGGCAGACCAGGTGAATTATGTAGAGGCTAGCCACTAAAGTTGACCCTCTCCTCTCCCGGATCCTGATACTCAAAGGAACCGGCTTTATTTTACCTCCTTGAAGTATCTGGTTAAGGATAGTCTCAGGTTAAGTTGGGGTCAGTTTTTTTGGAGGCGGGAGGTAGGTGATGGGTGGGGGTAGGGATGGAGGGGGTAGGGATGGGAGGGCGTTGATTTTATTTCGCTAGTTGGTCTTTTTTTTTGCATTTTAAGTTGAGGAATTTTTGAGGAGAATCTGGTTACCTGAATCGTGTTATTCCGCAGGTGTAATTATTATCATTATTTTCTTTTATATATGGTAATTAATGTAGGTGTTGAAGGTGGGTTATTTATTGAAAACGTTGTCTATTTATCCTCGCTATTTATTTATTTATTCTTTTTTGGTGGGGAAGGAAGTTAGTGGAGTTTACAATTTGCGCAAAAAACAAGTGAGCATCGTTTCGTGACGTCACCTTTGTTTACATCCCCCTAGGCGACGACCGACTGTGTGTGTGTGTGTGTGTGTGTGTGTGTGACTGGCTGGCTGTGTTTTTTTTTTTTTTTTTTTTTTTTTTTCTCTCTCTCTCTCTCTCGTGTGCAATTCAGTGAAAATAGATAATAAATTTCATAAACTCTATTATCTTCCCACAGACTCGACCACCACCAAACCAATGTGTTATACTATATATATATTTTTTTTGTTTTTAATTTATTTCCAAAACTAAGTTACTGTTGTGGGATAATGAAAAAATAAATTTGCCTGAGTCCTGTGATGCATTACACATGTTCGTGACGTCGGATGCATTTTTCCCCAGCATCGTAATTACCATAATAAAAAAATGTAATTAAGGCTGGAGCCACTTGACACATCTCTGGGTGGCGGAGGGTGGGGTAGGATTTCCACGGTAAAAACTAGTCCCTGGATGGGCTAGGCGACGCGAGCTGATGTTTTCTTGTTTTCGCTTTGTGTTGCATTGTGGGATTTATTTTTGTTGGGTTTTGTAAATTTTGTGGAAATTTTGTTGTTGGGGGAGTTTTCAAGGGTTTTCTGGGATTTTTTTAGAATTTTTCTTGGGATTTTGTATGTATTTGGGGATTTTTTTTTGGATTTTTTCGTTGGATTAAATTTCATCAAATATGACTAAAAGTGTCTAATCCCAAGTTCACATTATGAACAACATTAGTGTACTGACAGCACCATGAGTGTATAAATTGACAACCATGTGTATGTATTTATACCAACCATGAGGAAGTAAGTATACATAGATTGGTTATTTAAAAAAGTATACATAAATAGATTGATTAGAACAGGAAGCAAATATGGATTGATGTTGCAGAAATTATACATGAATCTAATGTTGCAGGAAGTACGTGATTATATACGGGCGAGCTGTTGCAAAAAATATCACAATATGTACAGTACAATCCCCTTCACTTGTGCGTTTACAGGGGCTCATCAGGTATTGTACAGTGTGGCAGCTCTGTTAGTTTACATTCCACAGAAGGAAACAGTAAATATATTATGAAATCAAAATAAAACAATATTAAAAGAAATATCTCTAGTGTAATGATTTGTGGAATGCTTATATGACTAGCCCCTGTAAACGGCACGGTGCTCTAGTGAAAGGGGACTGACTGGGTGTACGTGTGTTGGTTAAGGGGAGTTTTATACCAGTATCCCACAGAGCTGCTCCCATCAGTATCTTTCTATAATAACCCCGCGTTAACTTCACAGACTCTCTACTAATGAAGCTATATTTTGATTTCTTTTTGCGTGTGATTGGGTGTAGTTTTTGCGTGTTGGTGGTGATTAGAGATGGTGGTAGATTGGTGATTAGAGATGGTGGGAGATTGGTGATTAGAGATGGTGGTAGATTGGTGATTAGAGATGGTGGGAGACTGGTGATTAGAGATGGTGGTAGATTGGTGATTAGAGATGGTGTTAGATTGGTGATTAGAGATGGTGGGAGACTGGTGATTAGAGATGGTGGTAGATTGGTGATTAGAGATGGTGGTAGATTGGTGATTAGAGATGGTGGTAGATTGGTGATTAGAGATGGTGGTAGATTGGTTGGTTGATGTGCAGGTAGTGGTAATTGGCGATGGTGGTAGCTATTGATAAGGTTAGGTTAGTTTATATTAGCTAGAATAGGTTTGGGCACGTCAGAATAAGGTAAGGTAATAATAATAATAATAATAATAAAAGTAATAATAATAATAATAATAATAATAATAATAATAATAATAATAATAATAATAAAAGTAATAATAATAATAATAATAATAGTAATAATAAAATGTAAATATAAAGTTATAATAATAATTATAATAAAAGTAATAATAATAAGGTAAAAAGTAATAATAATAATAATAATAGTATGTATGTGTAAAGTAATAATTATATGTGTAAAAGTAATAATTGTGTATAAAGTAAGAATAATAATAATATATAAAAGTAATAATTATATTAAAGTAATAATAATAATAATATTATAAGTGTTTATGTATAATAAATAATAATAATAAAAGTAATACTAATAATAACAGAGAAACATGGAGTAATTTCCCGTTTTATATTTTAAACTAGAGAATGTGATAAACAGCTGTGATGACGGAGCCCAAACATTAAGGACCCCGTAATTACCAGGTAGTGACGTCATAATAGTTCCTTCACGGAACTACTTAATGGTGTACACGTGGTAATTATCTCTTAAAGGAACACACGTACACACAGATACACACATACACACACATACACACACATATATATATTTAGTCACACACACACACACACACACACACTGACGTCAGCCACTTACACTCTACAAATACCACTCGGATGGAAGCAACAAACAAACAAACAAACAACACATATATCCCCCCTCTAGTGCGCGGGAAAAACACCATAAACAGTTTTGTTGTTTGTTTTTGTGTTTCTTGTTCCTTCGGTTTTGTTGTTTTGTCTCAAGGGGAAGGAAGGAGGAATTTGTGTGGACGGGGTTTTTCGCGGTGCTTTTGTTACGACTGAGTGAAGCTTTTGTGATATTGTTTTACCTGGTGTGACGTCATTGGGTCTCGTGTGACGTCATTGTTTCGATGTAACGTCATTGGGTCTCGTGTGACGTCATTGTCTCGTGTGACGTCATTGGGTTTTGTGTGACGTCATTGGGTCTTGTGTGACGTCATCGTGTCTTGGGTGCTCTAGCTGATATTAATTTCTCGTTTGATTCTCTCTCTCTCTCTCTCTCTCTCTCTCTCTCTCTCTCTCTCTATTTCCTTTGTATGTCTCACTCAGTCTCTATCTCGACATTCTCTCACCTTCCTCTACCGGAAATCTCTCTCTCTCTCTCTCTCTCTCTCTCTCTCCTCTCTCTCTCTCTCTCACCATGGCTGACCCTTACCCAGCAATTCCTACCTCCACCTGTCTTGTAGTTAATTGCAATTTGGTTGAACTAACGGACAGTCGACAGTGACGGAGTAAACACGCGTCCTCACTGCGTCTCTCACGCGTCCCTCACTGCGTCCTCACCCGCGTCCCTCACCGCGTCCCTCACTGCGTCCTCACCGCGTCCCCTCACCGCGTCCCTCTCAATATACTCCTAGTTACTCCTCCTCATCCTATCCTGCCCCCGTTTTCTTTCAGCTTCGTAACTTGCATGCCTGTGTGTGTGTGTGTGTGTGTGTGTGTTTTACAGTAAAGTGTGCGGCAGTCAAGTGGATACATCACTCACCACAACAACTTGGTAACATAGGTACAGTAACATAGGGTAACAACTAGGTACAGTAACATAGGGTTGCAATAACATAGGTACAGTAACATAACAAGGTACAGTAACATAGGGTACAGCAACATAAATTTATGATAACGTAGGGTACAATATTAACATAGGGTATAGTAACATATAGATACAGTAACATAAGAGTTTGCAGTAACATGAAATTTGCACAGTAACATAGGATTTAGATGACATAAGTTGCAGCAACATAAGGATTGCAATAACATAGGGTTTAGATGACATAGAGTTACAGTAACATAGGTGCAGTAACATAGGGTTCAGTAACATAGGGTACTGATACATAGGATTGCAGTAACATAGGGTACAGTAACATAGAATTACAGTAACAAGTTACAGTAACATAAGTTACAGTAACATAGGGTTCAATAACATAGGGTACCAGTAACATAGGGTTCAATTAACATAGGATTACCCAGCAACATAGGGTACAGTAACATAGGATTACAGTAACATAGGGTGCAACGCTATAGAATTCAATAACATAGGGTACAGTAACATAGGTTACAGTAACATAAGATACAGTAACATAGGGTACAGTAACGCAAATTGTTACAGTAACATTAAATTCTA
>NW_024717025.1:0-13905 GCF_018991925.1 Homarus americanus | reverse complement strand
GAGGAGGTCGTCTTGACGGTGGGTGAGGGGAAGAGGTCGTCTTGACGGTGGGTGAGGGGAGGAGGTCGTCTTGACGGTGGGTGAGGGGAGGAAGTCGTCTTCAATAGTGAGTGAAATTAAATAAAACTTTTATATTTTAATTTTCTGTCTTCTTCTTCTTCTTCTTCTTCTTCTTCTTCTTCTTCTTCTTCTTCTTCTTCTTCTTCCTACTTCTTCACGTAAACATTTCTGTCACTAACACATTATTATTAAGTCTGTAAAGAACGAAGAAAACTCATCAACTTCAAGGAATCGTAAGAGAACGAATCCTTTAAATTATGTTTTCAGTCTCCAGAAAGGACCTAGACTCTACAAAAACACGACTCAGTTCATTAAATGGAGGAATTCTTGGTGTTGGATTGTCTCGAGTCATCTCTCACTTGTCGTGGATGAATCTTAAACCTCTTGTAGTGTTGTAAGTCTCTCTCTCTGGCAGGATATGTTGTCAATGCGTCACTTGTTAATAAATACCAACAATTAGTACAAAGTGTTAAGTCTCCTCCAGGATCTACCCCATCAGTAGGCCGTGTTTATGGGACCACCTGAAGACTGGACACCTCGGCATATTTAACCTGTTGATTAACACTATCCTAATGCTGCCAGTGGGGTTATGTTTTGTTTATTAGGTTAGGTTAGGTTTAGTTAGCTAAGTGTGGTTATATAATATTTAGGCAAAATAAGTAGGTGACCGTAATTTTGAGGTGATGTACTACCATAATGGTTTTCGGTGACCCAGTGAATAAATAATGTAATATTGAATGACATGATCGAAGGAACCTTTTCTGTACCACAAACACGAGAGTGATGTTGTGACATATATCTTCATATAACCTTATCGACGAAGTGTGTGTGTGTGTGTGTGTGTGTGTGTCGAGCAGGATCTTAGAAGTATTGAATTTTCTCATAGGCAAATATTCATGTTCGCTGTGAACTTTAAGCCGTAGCTAATCAGGGTCGATACGTATTCTTGATGGGATACTGCAGGGTGACCCACTCGTTTCCTGGTGGCCCTTAATGTATCTTTTATGTATGATACATTAGTGTTCTGTGTATTGTCTGTCGAGTGGTTGGTGTTATGTTATCAAGTCTCTCTCTCTCTCTCTCTCTCTCTCTCTATCTCTCTCTGTTTATTTTCGTATACATAACAGTCGTACAAACTACAATCCGGGTCTACCAGCGAATGAATCATCCAATATAATTGACAAAAAAATCAATGAACTAAATGTGGAAGAAAATTATTTGGCGATGTCGACTGGAAGCAAAATAAAGACAAATATTGGATCTCAGTTCGGGTGAATATTGTGATTAGTCGTGGTGCAGGATACGTCACACTTTAATCCTTTCGTTATTGTTTATATTGGGCTGTTTTTTTATAGCTCTTTTGTATTTAGTCTTGTAAGTTTGTTTTTGTACGTCATAATGTTACCTGAGTGATAAAGGTGATTATACAATATTTTTTTTGGCTAAGTCTTCTCCTAAATCACACACACACACACACACACACACACGTCCAATTTGAGGTACACAATGTGCCCCTCCACCTTCACGTCTCTCGTGCGTCCAATACAAGTCCCGTTACTCCCTACTACTACTACTACTACTACTACTACTACTACTTTTTTTTTTTTTAAACGTGGCCTCCAGCCTCCCCCAATAGCCACACCTTCGCCACCATTTATTTACCTTAATATTAAATATCCTAATACATAAGAAGCTATCCTATCTGTGTTAAATTAGTTGAGTCGCAGATCTATGCGGCATTCAGTGACTGTAGCCTCATAGTCAATATCTGCAGCAGTTGTCGGAGTAGGGGCAGAAGCTCTCGTTCCTCTGAGGCAGAGCAAAGCCGACCGAAGGAGAGAGAAGGACAGTCGACATCTCATCCAGGCTGCAATATAACTTCTGGGCTGCTGCTTGTTCGGAGATCAGCTCCGCGAGTCTGGCGTAGAAACATCTTGCACTTGGGCCCATCCCACCATTTTGAATTCTCTCCCCATATGCCCTTCTCTTGTCGTTCTCGTTCCTCCTATGCGCAGCATCGAGAGCTAGGTTACGGTGACAAACGGCCATGGGATCAAAAATCCTGATGTCGAAGAAAGCTCGCTGTCCCCGTGTCCAGAATCCTCGAGCACTGACGTCCACACGGGCTTCGTTAGATGTGTTTGAGGTCCTGTGTTGGAGGATCTCGCCATCCAGTGGAAGGAGGGTCGGTTCTACCATGACGTCCCGGCAGATTTCCTTCAACATATTTGCTGTGAGATCCCTTACCTCGTCATGCCTCATGCATATGAAGCCCCCCTTCTTGCAAACCATGGCGTGATCGCCATCATAGGAATAGCCACACACGCATTGGGAGGGCAAACCATCTACTGGCCAACCGTACCTTAGAGCAATGGCATCTGTAAATTCTTGTTTGTTAAGGCTGAAACCATTTGCCCTTATCGGTAACGTAGTTAACCAGTTCGAGGCGCCCACCTCCTGCGCTATAGCTACTTTTTTTGTCAACTACTACTACTACTACTACTACTACTGATTACTACTACTACTAGCTACTACTACTACTACTACTATTACCATTTTTTTTGTTGGTTTCCAGCCTCCCCCAATAGCCACACCTTCGCCACCATTTATTTACCTTAATATTAACTATCCTAATACATAAGCAACTATCCTATCTGTGTTAAATTAGTTGAGCCGCAGATCGATGCGGCATTCGGTGACTGTAGCCTCATAGTCGATATCTGCAGTAGTTGACGGAGTAGGGGCAGAAGCTCTCGTTCCCCTGAGGCAGAGCAAAGCCGACCGAAGGAGAGAGAAGGACAGTCGACATCTCATCCAGGCTGTGACATAACTTCTGGGCTGCTGCTTCTGTTCGGAGATCAGCTCCGCGAGTCTGGCGTAGAAACATCTTGCGCTTGGGCCCATCCCACCAGAGGTTGTGAACACCAGCGGAGTGAAGCTGCCTTGATCGACATTTTGAATTCTCTCCCCATATGCCCTTTCTTGTCGTTCTGTTCTCTATGTGCAGCATCGAGAGCTGAAATACGGGTGACAAACGGCCAGGATCAAAAATCCGATGTCGAAGAAGGCTCGCTGTCCCCGCGTCCAGAATCTCGAGCACTGACGCCCACACCGGGCTTTCGTTAGATGTGTTTGGTTCCAGGTTATGATCTCGCCATCCAGTGGAAGCGAGTGGTCGAGCCCACCATGACCCGCAGGTTTCTTCAACATGTTTGCTGTGAGATCCCCACTCGTCATGCCTCATGCATTTGAAGCCCCCTCTTGCAAAACCATGGCGTGATCGCCATCAGGAATAGCCACACACGCATTGGGGAGGGCAAACCATCTATCACAACCGCACTAGAGCAATGGCATCTGTAAATTCTTGTTTGTTAAGGCTGAAACCATTTGCCCTTATCGGTAACGTAGTTAACCAGTTCGAGGCGCCCACCTACTACTACTACTACTACTACTACTATTATTATTATTATTATTACATTTTCGCCCCCAGGTCCCGATGTGGGTCAGTGACCTGTGCCCGAGTGGGCTAATCCCCGTACAAAAAAAAAAAAAAAAACCCTCCGTGTATGATTTGAGAGACGAGGGAATCTGGGGTTGTTTTCATGATCCATTTTGCAGCGACAAACGACTTACTGTATTTGTGGTACATAAAGCGAATAAAGACAGTTTATGTTGTTTAAGAGCATTTCCGTTTCCATTACTATTTCATCATAACGCAGTACTGAACATTGTAACTGTAAATACTTGTCTTTATGAATAACATTGCACATCTTATCTGGGGTCATTACGTAACTGACATTATGTCTGTTTTTCAGTGTCGAATGGTCGGTCAGTCGACATATACTTCACACCTTGTCAGGACCCATCACTTACCTTCCCACACCTCCGACAGTTTTATAGGTAATACTTTAAGCTGAGGAAACCATTAGTGTCCCGCCAGCTTGTCTGGACACAAACCCATAAATTTGGAGGTGAGAGGACGCTAGACAAGACTAAGTACACAGCCCATCAGTTAATGCCTTGGCTTCTTGCCAAACGTTAACCACCAGCACTTAATTTGACAAACATATTGGATATAACTAAACTACGTAATCTTTTAAATGCGGGAGTCAATTACTGTAATGCGGTGATAAGGTGATAACTGAGGCCTGTGTTGTCGCCACCACTAAGAGGGGCCTCATAACGTTCCACATAACAAACTATAAATAACAATACTTCCCCTGTAGGATCGTTATATTTATTAAGGAAGGTCTTAGTTTTCGTAGCAAAAAGTCCAGGAATAAAGATCATTTTAGTTAAGACGCAAAGACAAATCCTCGCTTCTCACTCAATTTAGGTAATGCAGTTGTTAGTAAACTGCTTCCCGCCTGAGTTAATGTGTATGAACATAACACTCTTACACCTGCTGTGTGTGCACTGTGCCGCACAGATGTCCCTCTTACATACCTGGACAGATATATTTACTTTAATAATTTATCTATTCAGGTAATTAGCGAAAATGTAGAAAACATTTTATATAATCTTCTTATTTGTTTATTTCGAACATTATATCCAGCATTTTGAGCGAGTACACGTAATGAAATATGATTTATGTATTTGATAATGTTATTCAAATCAATTTCCAAGAAGGATTACTCGTATATTTCATTCATAACCCTTGGTTTTAACAAAATTAACATATGTGTCAAACAGATAAAAAAAAGCGTTTTACCAGGAAATAAATGTTTAACAGTCAATAAGAAAGCCTACAGCTACCTTCCTCATGTAACGCTGAAGGCTTATTCTCGGTATGAAAGATTATACGCTGTGAGACTTACAGCTAAGACTCCTGGAGTGAGCTTTAGTTAATGACAAAGTTCATAAGTGAGTGGGGGGTGAGTGGTGGCCAAGACGTGGAGGAGGGAGGTGTGTGGTGGCCAAGACGTGGAGGAGGGAGGTGTGTGGTGGCCAAGAAGTGGAGGAGGGAGGTGTGGTACATGACGGGAGGGGAGGAGGTAGGCCAAGACGTGGAGGAGGGAGGCAGGGGCCAAGACGTGGAGGAGGGAGGGGTGTGTGCCAAGACGTGGAGGAGGGAGGTGGCAGGCCAAGACGTGGGAGGAGGAGGTGAGGTGGCTAAGACGTGGGAGGAGGGAGGTGAGTGGTACAAGACGTGGGAGGAGGGAGGGTGGCTGGGTTGGGGCGGGAGGAGGGAGGTGTGGTGGCTAAGACGTGGAGGAGAAAAGAGGTGGCTAAGACGTGGAGGAGGGAGGTGTGTGGTACAAGACGTGGGAGGAGGGAGGTGGGGGAAGCTAAGAAGTGGGAGGGAGGGAGGTGTGGTGCCAAGACGTGAGGAGGAGGTGAGGGTGGCCAAGACGTGGGAGGAGGGGGGTGAGTGGTGGCCAAGACGTGGAGGAGGGGGATATGTGGTGGCCAAGACGTGAAGGAGAGGAGTGAGTGGTGGCCAAATCATGGTGGAGGGAGGTGAATGGTGGCCAAGACATGGAGGAGGGAAGTGCGTGTGGCCAAGACGTGGAGGAGGGAGGTGTGTGGTGGCCAAGACGTGGAGGAGGGAGGTGTGTGGTGGCCAAGACGTGGAGGAGGGAGGTGTGTGGTGGCCAAGACGTGGAGGAGGGAGGTGTGTGGTGGCCAAGACGTGGAGGTAATACTCACAACCTCTTCCTCAATTAAAAATTAGAAATTATTTATTCCAGAAAAATATAAAATAAACTGAAATAAATTTAGCATTGATGTATGGTAGAATCAGTACCGGTATAGAGCGAATAACATCAGGTATAAATTAATAAGGTAAAACATTGAGTTATTTAATTGTAAGTAAACACACGAAATGTCACTTATTTAGATGTTTAAAGAACATTAACACCTGGAGATGTTTATATTAGAATGTTGTTGTTTTTTTATATGGCTGTGGATGCATATATTGCGCCCGTCTCTAAGGGTACTTACTGCCTATATAATTTGTATCTGATAAAAGTGAGATATATAAATCGGACATAATATAATATGTTAAAGTAAAATCACCAATCACCGTAAAATTAACATAGGAGAAATTGGATCATATAGTAGATAATTTATTTCTTATATCTACGGCAACACCTGAGTTATATTGGAAATGAATAACGAAATATATTTGAGAGATTAATTAAACCAGGCTACACTCAGCAGAGATGACTATAGGAAAATATTAACCTATGAATTACTTAATATAACAGAGATGTATACATACGAGTGCCTGTACTGTACACTACCATATGCTAAGTTTATATTCAGTGCCATCATAGCAAACACAGAACCGTGTAAAAAGACTAAAATTCAGACATGACACAAACAAGTATATCCCTTTTACATCCATTTGTCTGTCTCATACACCAGTGTGTCATACGCCGGTGTCACAAGTTATAACTTTGGGGTAACAACAAGGTAGTTTACTTTGTTCCTGAGTTTGACGCCACACATTACAGTACAGCTGGAGGTCTGCCTCACACACACACTGAGAGTGAGGGTTATTATTGTTTTAAATGGTCAAAGAATAATGAAAACTAAATAAAGGGCAAAGGTAACATAAAGAGTGAGTAATACAGGCAATAATGGGATAGACACGAAGAGATTACAGAAAACATTAATTTTAGTACATGATAATAATTCCGGTGTCATAAAAATTCTTCATGTTTTCTTCATATTTTACCTAATATTAGAATTCTTACGGATTTCAGTCCAGAATTACAGAGCATTATGTGTCAGAAAGCAAAAACTTTATAATGTTGTCTGTACACAGCTTAGTTTACCCTCCCTCTTTTTGTAAGACCTTGACCGTGCAGCGTAATATTTAAATAATGTTATATGCTAAAAATAGACCAGACGAGACTTACCATAATATTCTCCAAAAACGGAAGTAAATGTATTCTTGACTGGCACAGCATAACAAAAAATGTGTGTAATTTTGGGGGTAAAATAAATTCCCCTACATTCATATGAAACTTTCGGTAACAATTTGGTTGAACTATTTATTAAGGATAAATCTTAACAACACAAGTTATAATCTTGATAATGTGAAAACCCACGAGACAGTTATCAGTAATGTTGTATTGTACTTAACAGAATATACATTTTTAACTATTAATACTATGTGAATTTGTATAAGATTACCATAAATATGACAACACCGAGATACACCCTTTTCTTCATTTTTTTCCTTAAGTTTTTGCGATTTCTTTCCCAATTTTTGTGTGTAGTTCCTACTTGTTTTTGTTTGTCCACTCGACTTATTCCTTTCCATTTTCTTTCTTCAGTATTTCCTCTTCATCCCCCGTCTCCTTTTTCATTCCCTCGTTTTCCGATAACTCGATTCATCCTCACCCTTTTCCTTCCGTTTTCTTTCATTTTCCTTTATTATCTGTTCTCCCTTCCTACATTATTCCTAGCTTCTATCCCTCCTCCTCACCTTCCTTCTCTTTCATATTTAATATATTAGTGTCATTATTACTTACCGGTACAGTAAAGAACAAGGTCATCATGGTTTGTCAGTTTAGGAAGTAATCACATGGAAATTTATACACGGTGCAAGCAAAAAATACTCATTCGAAATAAATATCCTTTTAGCTAAACCCGACAAACGATCACATTACTCCGGGAGTTACACGGGATATGTATAAACAGGAACTAAAGTTTTAAAAGAAGGATGCCTCTTACAAGGTAGATCAGGGGACCAACAAGGCCCAGCTGCTCACCACCTTACTATGGCTACAGTGCCTCCTGCTTACTGATATACACTGTATTATATTTATAAGGTATATGACTGACTAAGCAAGCAAGCACGCACGCACGCCAGCACACTCTCTCTCTTACTTGTGGTTATACTTGTGGTAAATATAAGGTGTTTTTTTTTCAAGGATATAAATAATAATATTCCTGCCAATATCTGCACAAGAGCTGCCACATTATAGTGTAAGAGGAAGGCCAGCCTGAAGGTCACATGGACGTAGTTCCTTGGAGATTTAGAGCAGCTAACGCCAACACGACCACACCCTTAGTCAGGGATGGGTATGATCCGGTGTCAAGGAGTAGCCTAGATAAATAGAACTAATGTGTCTTCTGGTCTCTAACTACTCAAGGATAGACAGAGAGAAATTCCATAACAAAAATAAAACGATCCAAACCTATAATTTCACACTACCAGGAGATCGAAACTAAAGACAACTACGATCTTTCAAGACGAGTGTACTGGTCCACTACACTTATAAATATTAACTTTTATCTGCTTTATTTACAACATTCATCAACGTACAACAATGCGTAAAACGCCTCTCACCCCCCACACACACTGTATACTATTAGATATATATGTAGGCGTTATTTCATCAAGAGAGAGAGAGAGAGAGAGAGAGAGAGACATCACTCACTAAAACAGTAATGTATTGTTGACATTTATTCTGATCGGTGATATATATTTATTTCATGGCAGATGTAAATAAACACACACACACACTGTTCGTTATAGTTAATCATCCTCTCATACATTTACTAAACAAATCGAAACAAAATACAGTGAAGTGTTCATTTAATGTGGATTATACGGCCAGTGAGGGGTACAAAATGGCTGTAAGTAATGGAGGTGTTATTTAATGGAACAAACTGGACTTCGTATACATCTGATGGAACAAAGTGGACTTTTATACAGCTTCTTGTATGTCTATTGGTGCAACTGAGATTTTGGCCCAGACTTTGATGAAATTGGTAGTCTAGTATATCTGTCGACACTTACTCAGCTTCTGGTACAACTGTTGACACATACTCAGCTTCTGGTACAACTGTTGACACATACTCAGCTTCTGGTACAACTGTTGACACATACTCAGCTTCTGGTACAACTGTTGACACATACTCAGCTTCTGGTACAACTGTTGACACATACTCAGCTTCTGGTACAACTGTTGACACATACTCAGCTTCTGGTACAACTGTTGACACATACTCAGCTTCTGGTACAACTGTTGACACATACTCAGCTTCTGGTACAACTGTTGACACATACTCAGCTTCTGGTACAACTGTTGACACATACTCAGCTTCTGGTACAACTGTTGACACATACTCAGCTTCTGGTACAACTGTTGACACATACTCAGCTTCTGGTACAACTGTTGACACATACTCAGCTTCTGGTACAACTGTTGACACATACTCAGCTTCTGGTACAACTGTTGACACATACTCAGCTTCTGGTGGGGCGACACATGGAGCTCATATTAAGTCTTTTCCAATAACCACCGACAAGAGTATCTATTGACAGTGTTGAGAGGAGTGTGAGGATTTTCGTTTGCTGCAACACCTGTCACTTGGGCGGCGACGTTACTGTGTTGGATCAGACACCAAAGGGTAATTTATTAGTTGCCTCTCATCGCTGTAGTTTGTGATTATTGTGTTTTGTCCTGAATTTTTGACTTATGGTCTCAACACAGACAAATACATTTTTGTTTATAAATAATGGATTCCGTATCATACTGCACTGTACGCGTAGATAGATAGATAGGTAGACGGTTTATAAGCCACTTCACTTCTCTTAATATACAGTATTGGTTAATGTGTAAAAGCTATTTTATAATGAATAATTCACTCCTCTTGTATATCTTTGTCACTTATTTATTCTTATACTAATACAATAAGCAGAGCAATGAAGAATATATTTACTTTATCAATAAAATGATTCCATTATAACCATACAGTAATTTAATAAGTCGGTAAATGATGAAGTAAGATACTCTCTCAGAATTGTATCAACTTTATTAAGAAATATTGTATAGTAATTATCTTGTGAAGACGACACACACGTACACACATGTCAAGAACCTTCAGAATTATGTTCACAAATTTATAAATTGTTCAACAACAAACTGAGGTTCACACTTAAACACATAAGACATAATTGACCACAAACATACACTGTACAGGGACACAAACAATAACATCCAGTCACCAACACATATTGGTGTAATAAATGTATAATATAAGTTGTTGTGTTCATCAATGAACTGTAATAATAATGTAAATTATTCCTACTTTAAAATATTATAACATAGTAATGTGAATTACATCAGATATATTACCAGGACAGATCACTTGTCCACACACAATGTCCTGGCAACATATTTACGGAAAGGTTGGTCTGGTGTTTCTTAATAGTACCTCGTGCTGGACCTCCTGTCTGGGATACACTGTACACAACAAATACCACTGGCAGGTGACCTACCTGGTGACACTGAATTGTTTCTGTATTTATATTAATATTCATTTTTTGTATGAGAATGTTGTCATAAAACGAGAGCCACAACAAAACGCTTAGTGAAGGAGGTGAGGCACTTCTCCCTACCATCATACACCAATACCTGTTTATATGAGTAAGAACATTTAAATATTTATGCCACTTTCACGCCAACCAAATTTAGATAATCATTATAGACAAAACGGTGGTGATAACTTCTTCCCAAGTCACGGATGAAGGATCCTGGGGAAGACACGGAAGAAGGATCCTGTGAAAGACACGGCTGAAGGATCCTGGGAAAGACACGGCTGAAGGATCCTGGGGAAGACACGGAAGAAGGACCCTTGGGAAGACACGGTTGAAGGATCCTGGAGAAGACACGGAAGAAGGATCCTGGAGAAGACACGGCTGAAGGATCCTGGGGAAGACTCGGCTGAAAGATCCTGGGGAAGACACGGAAGAAGGATCCTGGGGAAGACACGGCAAAGGATCCTGGGGAAGACACGGAAGAAGGATCCTGGGGCATACGCTGAATGATCCTGGAGAAGACATGGAAGAAGGATCCTGGGGAAGACACGGAAGAAGGATCCTGGGGAAGACACGGAAGAAGGATCCTGGGGAAGACACGGAAGAAGGATCCTGGGGAAGACACGGAAGAAGGATAATGGGGAAGACACGGAAGAAGGATCGTGGAGAAGACACGGAAGAAGGATCCTGGAGAAGACATCGAAGAAGGATCTTAGAGAAGACAAGGAAGAAGGATCCTGGGGAAGACATGGAAGAAGGATCCTGGGGAAGACACGGAAGAAGGATCCTGGGGAAGACACGGCTGAAGCGGGTCCGGGGAAGAGGATGCTGAAAGGATCTCTGGGAAGACATTTTGAAGAAGAATCTCTGGGGACACGAAGAAGGATCTCGAAGACACGATGAAGGATCCTGGGAAGACACGAAGAAGGATCCTGGGAAGACATGCTGAAGGATCTCTGGGGAAGACACGGTTGAAGGATCCTGGGAAGACACGGAAGAAGGATCTCAAAGACATTTAAAGGACGATCTTGGGAAGATACGCAAAGGATCCTGGGGGAAGACACGGAAGAAGGATCCTGGGAAGATAGATGCTGAAGGATCTGGAAAAGACATGAAGAAGTATCCTGGGAAGAGTTAAGAAGAAGGATTCCGGGGAAGACACGCTGAAGGATCTTTGGGAAGACATGGCTGGTATGATCCTGGGAAGACAATGGAAGAAAGATCTCGGGGAAGATATGGAAGAAAGATACTGGAAAAGACACGGAAGAAGGATCCTGGGGAAGACACGGAAGAAGGATCCTGGGGAAGACACGGAAGAAAGATCCCGGGGAAGACATGGAAGAAAGATACTGGAAAAGACACGGAAGAAGGATCCTGGGGAACAGACGGAAGAAGGATCCTGGGGAACACACAGAAGAAGGATCCTTGGGGAACACACGGAAGAAGGATGCCATTAAGGAAGTGTCCAAATAAACCTGAAAAACAGTCTAGTACACACCATAACTAAGTCTAATTAAGTCAGAGAGACATTCCTGAAGTAGCCATAACGTGATCAAAACTCCGGCTCAGTTATTCTATATATCACAATTACTTCCAGCACCAGTGGCTTCCTTGTCTGGCTGCCCGGGGGTGTTACGTTATTTACCAAGCTCGTTTACCTAAGATGGTGTAACCTAGAGGAAATTATACCATTTATCGCGGACGAAGATAAAAGGAATATGCTATGATATATTAGTGCGTGTATCAAATATTTCTGCCTTTATTCACAAAATGAACCAATATGATATATAAAAGAATTACTGTTCTGATATATGTTGTAATGTAATTAGTTAAATCTGTGAGTTATCTAATAATTAATTTTTTTAACTTTATTTTGTATGAAATTATTATTATTATTATTATTATTATTATTATTATTATTATTATTATTATCATTATTATTATTATTATTATTATTATTATTATCATTATTATATTTTCGCCACCAGGCCCTGATGTGGGTCAGTAACCTGTGCTTCGGTGGGCTAACCTCTGTCAAAAAAAAAGGCTAACGTTATACGTACTGCAACATGTGTTGTTGCAGTGCATAGAGAGTGATGTATAGATTAGGTCTTGTGTACTTTGTGATGTGCAAGTGTTTATGATGAGAATATTCATGCAAATGTTAGGTATGGAAAAGATTTAACATGTGTATGTGTGCGTGTGTGTGTTTTTGGGGGTGTATAATCACAGTTCCAGCGTATAGATGTTTCCATCCTATCAGATAACATAAAACCACAATGGAGTAAGAATTGCCTTTGTAGCTGTGTTGTTTATTCATACGGCTCATTAGCCTGAATGTTTCCGTGTTAATTCTACATTCAGGTGTTCAACATGTAAATAATTGTCATAGAGCCGTGCTGTATGCCAATTACATTTTAATTCACCTGGCGGAAATACTGTTTCCTTTCTAAACAATGTTTTCCTGTAATACTTGTTAGTTTACAGTTCAGTATTTCTAGCTGATATATTTCATTCTCAATTAATGATTTCAATTATGAAAGACAAGGCTGGATACAGGTAAATAAAATACAAACCTACTAAATATGTTTCACGACAAACCGTAACTTGAGATAGAGAAAATGTTGGTGTGGGTCCCGTAAAACAGATAAAACAGATACATTACGCAACTGATGTTTTACCAAGACTCACAGAAGCCTCTTGCAGGTTCACCAACTCTTGGGAAAAAGTTATCACCACCGTTTTGTCTATAATGATTATCTAAATTTGGTTGGCGTGAAAGTGGCATAAATATTTAAATGTTCTTACTCATATAAACAGGCATTGGTGTATGATGGTAGGGAGAAGTGCCTCACCTCCTTCACTAAGCGTTCTGTTGTGGCTCTCGTTTTATGACAACATTCTCATACAAAAAATGAATATTAATATAAATACAGAAACAATTCAGTGTCACCAGGTAGGTCACCTGCCAGTGGTATTTGTTGTGTACAGTGTATCCCAGACAGGAGGTCCAGCACGAGGTACTATTAAGAAACACCAGACCAACCTTACCGTAAATATGTTGCCAGGACATTGTGTATGGACAAGTGATCTGTCCTGGTAATAAATCTGATGTAATTCACATTACTATGTTATAATATTTTAAAGTAGGAATAATTTACATTATTATTACAGTTCATTGATGAACACAACAACTTATATTATACATTTATTTCACCTATATGTGTTGGTGACTGGATGTTATTGTTTGTGTCCCTGTACAGTATATGTTTGTGGTCAATTATGTCTTATGTGTTTAAGTGTGAACCTCAGTTTGTTGTTGAATAATTTATAAATTTGTGAACATAATTCTGAAGGTTCTTGACATGTGTGTACGTGTGTGTCGTCTTCACAAGACAATTACTATACAATATTTCTTAATAAAGTTGATACAATTCTGAGAGAGTAATTTACTTCCTCATTTACCGACTTATTAAATTACTGTATGGTTATAATGGAATCATTTTATTGATAAAGTAAATAATTCTTCATTGCTCTGCTTATTGTATTAGTATAAGAATAAA
>NW_024717024.1:0-48549 GCF_018991925.1 Homarus americanus | reverse complement strand
TCTGATCTCAAACCAGTTTGAATCTTTGTGTTAGCCCAAGCCAGTGTTTCTGAATACCAACAATCTTCAATCTTCGCTCAAGCTTGGCCAACCTTCATGCGGTTTCAATCACTGTTCTGAATTCGGGTCTATACTGACAGCAGGGGTTCTCAACCACAACTGATTCAGGAGCAAAGATATGTTCGATGAAATTCAATCACAAATTTTGACCCGATGTACGATTCCTACCCAAAAGTGGCAAAAGGCTATCCGTGCATTGCTTCCGTTTGTCGACATATCTTTGTAGTTCAGGCTTTTCAACTCTGTTGCAAATTAAAACAAACAACATAGTAGATTAAAGGTGAAAATGACCTGCGTTGTGCCCTTTCAAGCACTCCTCCGCGTATCCCAGAATTGGCGAAGAAAAAAACAATCCAGGTTTCTCATTGGCTGTAATCTTCATCTGAATAAAATTAATTACAAATTTACAATATCCTGGTATTCAGACTTTTTGTTTATTGCATTATGCTTCAGTTTGGTCTGTTAAGTAATTCATTATAAAAAAAAAAAACTATTTTACTTTATTCAAGTTTTATAAATCCATCAACATTTTCAATTGGCATTTAATTTGTAAAACTCCACTATAAAATAATCCATGTAAAATTGTAAATGTATGTACTAATATGGAAAAATAAAGGTTTTTCAGTATTATATATATTATTTGGAATGCACTTTTTGCGGCAGACAATCTTGAAAGGAGGAATGACATTCTGACATAAAAAAAACAAATGCTGTACAGTGTCCCTGAAGAAGCAAGGTGGTCGAACATGTCACTAAATGTCACCAACTAAGGTGTTTAAGCGTGTAAAAACTTTAATAATTACACAGCAGTTCACTAACAATTAAATCTTAAATTTTATAACTGACCCCTACCGTTAACAGAACTACACTGACTTCTTCGTGAAATTCTATAGCTTGTTCACACACACACACGATTGCTATATCCGTCAAGAAAAAGATGTTTACACCCATAACGTTCACACCAAGAACACGTGTATAAGCTTGTACTACACCCGGGTTAAAAGAGTCATTTTTTATTATCGGAGAGGACTGATGGTGAGGCAGCGACCAATTTGGCAACGGTGGTGGCTGGATTATCACTGCGAATTGCTTGCTACCCTTCTAGTCCCTCTCGCTCTCCTATATTTCTATTTCCTTCTCTCACTCTCTTCCTTTCCTAGCTTACTTGTCCACCTGCAGGATACGTGTGGGCGCTGTCTGTACACCTGCAGGACACGTGTGAGCCTCTCACCTGGGACACGTGTGGGCGCTGTCTGTACACCTGCAGGACACGTGTGGGCGCTGTCTGTACCTGCAGGACACGTGTATCGCTGTCTGTACACCTGCAGGACACGTGTGGGCGCTGTCTGTACCTGCAGGACACGTGTATCCGCTGTGTGTAAGTGATGGTTATTTACAAAATGACCGTCATGCATATTATTAATTTCAAAATAACACAGACAGACAATCTAAACTAACCTTACCTTATGGTTGAGGTTAGTGAGAGTTACGTTAGGTTAGGTTAAGTGAGAGGTTAGGTTAGGTTAAGTGAGGTTAGGTTAGGTTAAGATGGCTCGTGTGGATTGATACACAGTTAAGTGGTGAAGTTTTTTTTTACTTCTGTTAGTCTGTTTGTAGGATTATTTCGCAAATTTACCAATATTCAGGCCAGGAATTTTGAAAATTAACCGATTTGCACACAAAACACGTAACATATGTACACCTGCAGGACACGTGTGGGCGCTGTCTGTACACCTGCAGGACGTGTGGGCGCTGTGTCTGTACACCTGCAGGACACGTGTGGGCGCTGTGTCTGTACACCTGCAGGACACGTGTGGGCGCTGTGTCTGTACACCTGCAGGACACGTGTGGGCGCTGTGTCTGTACACCTGCAGGACGTGTGGGCGCCATGTCTGTACACCTGCAGGACACGTGTGGGCGCTGTGTCTGTACACCTGCAGGTTACGTGTGGGCGCTGTCTGTACCTGCAGGACACGTGTGGGCGCTGAGTCTGTACACCTGCAGGACACGTGTGGGCGCTGTGTCTGTACACCTGCAGGACACGTGTGGGCGCTGTGTCTGTACCTGCAGGGCACGTGTGGGCGCTGAGTCTGTACACCTGCAGGACACGTTGGGCGCTGTGTCTATACACCTGCAGGACACGTGTGGGCGCTGTCTGTACACCTGCAGGACACGTGTGGGCGCTGTGTCTGTACACCTGTAGGACACGTGTGGGCGCTGTATCTGTACACCTGCAGGACACGTGTGGGCGCTGTGTCTGTACACCTGCAGGACACGTGTGGGCGCTGTATCTGTACACACCTACATGACACAGTGGGCGCTGTATTTATACACCTGCAGGACACGTGTGGGCGCTGTATCTGTACACCTGTAGGACACGTGTGGGCGCTGTGTCTGTACCTGCAGAACACGTGTGGGCGCTGTGTCTGTACACCTGGGACACGTGTGGGCGCTGTATCTGTACACCTGTGAGGACACGTGTGGGCGCTGTATCTGTACACCTGTCGGACGCGTGTGGGCGCTGTATCTGTACACCTGCAGGACGTGTGGGAGCTGAATCTGCACACCTGTAGGACACGTGTGGGCGCTGTATCTGTACACCTGTCGGACGCGTGTGGGCGCTGTATCTGTACACCTACAGGACACGTGTGGGCGCTGTATCTGTACACCTGCAGGACACGTGTGGGCGCTAGCTATCTGTGCACCTGTCCGGACGCGTGTGGGCGCTGTATCTGTACACCTACAGGACACGTGTGGGCGCTGTGTCTGTACACCTGCAGGACACGTGTGGGCGCTATATCTGTACACCTGCAGGACACGTGTGGGCGCTGTATTTGTACACCTGTAGGACACGTGTGGGCGCTGTCTGTACACCTGCAGAACACGTGTGGGCGCTGTGTCTGTACACTACAGGACACGTGTGGGCGCTGTATCTGTACACCTACAGGACACGTATGGGCGCTGTGTCCTGTACACCTGCAGGACACGTGTGGGCGCTTCAGCACTGCACCTGCAGGACACGTGTGGGCGCTGTGTCTGTGCACCTACAGGACACGTGTGGGCGCTGTACTGTACACCTGCAGGAACACGTGTTAGGCGCTGTGTCTGTACACCTGTAGGGCAACGTGTGGGCGCTGTGTCTGTACACCTGCAGAGACACGTGTGGGCGCTGTGTCTGTACACCTGTAGGACACGTGTGGGCGTTGTGTCTGTACCTTAGCCAGGACACGTGTGAGCGCTGTGTCTGTACACCTGTGGGACACGTGTGGGCGCTGTGTCTGTACACCTGTAGGACACGTGTGGGCGCTGTGTCTGTACACCTGTAGAACACGTGTGGGCGCTGTTTCTGTACACCTGTCATCGTGTTGTCATCAGTCAGACGGCAAGGGTCCAGTAATACCAGTGATAAAACTCTCTCTCTCTCTCTCTCTCTCTCTCTCTCTCTCTCTCTCCAAACCACAAGATATGTTAACAATCAATACATAATACCGGCTTTAGATGCTCCCCATTACACATTTCAATATGACAACTTTAGACATAATTGTTTCATAATTGATTGAACATTTATCAAGTTAATTTTCATTATATATTCTACACCCATCTGATCAAGCCCCATGGGTCCTCCAACACCACGAGCCTCAGCACCACATGAGCCCTCTACCACCACCAGCACCATATGGGCTTCCTGCACCACATGAGCCTTAAGCCTCACAACACCACATGAGCCGTCTAGCACCACACTGCACCTTATGGGCCTCCTGCACCACATGAGCCTCCAGCACCACAGCATCACATAGGCCCTCTGCACCACACAGCACCACTGAGCCTCCTGCACGGCATGAGCATCCAGCACCACATGGGCCTCCAGCACCACACAGCATCACATGGACCTCTAGCACCACATAGCACCATATGAGCCTCCACCACCATCCAGCACCACATGAGCCTCCAGCACCACACAGCACCATATGGGCCTCCTGTACCACATAGCACCATATGAGCCTCCTACACCCACACAGCATCACATGGGCTCTCTAGCACCACAAAGCACCATATGAGCCTCCTGCACGGCATGGGCATCCAGCACCATATGGGCCTCCTGCACCACACACAGCATCATATGAGCCTCCTGCACCACACACAGCACCATATGAGCCTCCTGCACCCACAGCACCATATGAGCCTCCTACACCACACCACCATATGAGCCTCCTGCACAGCACCATATGAGCCTCCACCACCACACAGCACCACATGGGCCTCCTGCCCACACAGCATCCATGAGCTCTCTAGCACCACACAACACCAATGATAGGCCTCCTGCACCACACAGCACCATATAGCCCTCCTGCACCACACAGCACCAATGAGCCTCCACCAACACACAGCACCACAATGCCCCTCCAGCACCACAGCACCATAGAGCCTCCTGCCGCAGAGCCTCAGCACCACACAGCACCACGCAGGCCTCCAGCACCACACAGCACCATGAACCTCCAGCACCACATGAGCCTTCAGCACCACACAGCATCACCCAGCTCACAGCAGTATAGCACCAGCCTGGCCTTTAGACTCATCTAAAATGCAGTACAACGCACTTGTTTTTCCAAGCATTGAGAGAACCAACACGAAATTGACATCTGTGAGGAATAAAAAAAAGAACACGATTAACGCACAGAAATATGATTTATTATAACCCACGATTATATACACAGGGGGAGGGGGTTGACGCCTATATAATAAACAAAATAAACATGAGAAAAAATAACACAGAAAGATAATTGTTGGAACTGTGACAGGGAGCGAGGATGGGGGGTGGGGGAGAGGGTGGGGGAGGTGGGGAGATGGGGAGGTGGTGGAGGCTGGTTGTGTTCACTGTGTCCTGCCATTACTGACACCCGCCCACCCTGTGTACACACCACAGCACACCCTCCCTCACTACCACCACCACTAACACCTCTCTCCCTCACTACCCACCACCACTAACACCTTTCTCCCCACTACCACCACCACTAACACCTTTCTCCCTCACTAACACCACCACACACCTCTCCCCCACACTAGCACCACCACCTAACACCTCTCTCCCACACTAGCACCACCCTAACACCTCTCTCTCCCTCACTAGCACCAATAACACCTCTCTCCTCACCACCACCACCACTAACACCTCTCTCCCACCACTAGCACCACCACTAACACCTTTCTCCTCACTACCACCACCACCAACACCTTTCTCCCTCACTACCACCACCACTAACTCCTCTCTCCTCACTAGCACCACCACTAACACCTCTCCCACACACCACCAACACCCTCTCTCCCCTCACTAGCAACACCACTAACACCCCTCTCCAGCAACACCACCAACACCCCTCCCTCACCAGCACCACCACCTAACACCCCTCTCCTCACCAGCACCACCACTAACACCCCTCTCCCTCACTAGCACCACCACTAACACCTCTCCCTCACTAGCACCACCACTAACACCTCTCTCCCTCCCACCTAGCACCACCACTAACACCTCTCTCCCCACTAGCACCACCACTTACCCTCTCCTCACTAGCACCACCACTAACACCTCTCTCCTCACTAGCACCACCACTAACACCTCTCCCTCACTAGCACCATATAAGGCTTCCTGGAGAATGAATAAGAGAGAGAGAGAGAGAGAGAGAGAGAGAGAGAGAGAGAGAGAGAGACTCATTATATTCAACAACCTCAATTAACCTTCCTGAATCTTCTTAGTAAATTAGTAACTCCCTTTCAGAGGTAGACCAAGTTTCTCGTTCAAGATTAGTCACAAGAATTATTTTCACCAGGACTCAATAATACTTGTTTACTAGACAACTGTAGAGGTCTAGGGCAGGTAACCCCCTTCCCTGGCGCTGGTGTTAGTAAAAAAGAAACCTAACCTAACCTAACCTAACCTAACCTAACTTAACCTAACCTAACCTAACCTAACCTAACCTAACCTAAACAATAATGAACATTCTTCTTAAAATCCGGCCTAGGTAGGTAACGAACCCAGGACACCATAGTTAGAGGTGAGCGTGTGACTTAAGGTTACTACAGGAACGAGCGTAGTGAAGATATACCTGTAGTTAAGGAAGACGGTAATGTTGTCGCGTCCTGCTGGTTGGGCCACACACACACAGTCCCGTTGAAGGAAAACCTGGCACCCAAAACTACTGTATAAACTATTCACTTAATTGGTGGGAGTTGTTTTAAATTGGCTCTTCTCCTTGCACAGATGATGATGCCCAGTTTACTGTACAATACCATCATTAACACACAAAGGAGTGAATGTAAACACCAATTACGACCAGTGTTGGAGGAAAACAAGTGAAGCTCGATACAGCATACTATAACATAGTGTATAGCTGAAATAAATGGAGAGGAGAAAAACCATCCATACAGTGAACTTGTTGATGCTAGGAACAGTTAGAGGTCACGCTGACACTCCCACCAACTGAACGCCCAAAACATTTTCATCTTTCATAAATACAAAACTTCCTTTCAACAAACATAAGAACTTAATCAGGATATTTTACCGTAACCTATAATTCCGTGTATTATGTACTGTTGTCAGATCAGTCGACCGTCCGTGTTACCTATATAACCCACCACTACCCGGATTTGGCTTCATAACGAAATCACTGATCACTATAAATACATTGGTTAACTCCCAGCGTCTGCAACATGAGGTGAAAGTTGTGCAATGGTGACCAGGAGACACTGCGCGTGACTCCGGTAATCCCTAGTTTAATTCTAGGGACAGGGACATAAAAGGCTGTTAAGTGTGATCATTACTGCATTGTTGTAAGTGTTCTCGCTCAACAAGGACCTCTACTGTGGTGTAGAGACGGCCCATAAGTGAAATACTGTCCACTATTACATGGAGAGCAGCTGTATGTCATTGACCATATATCCAAAGCAAAGCAAACCAAGCTAAGCCAAACCAAAGCCAAGCTCAAGCCAAGCCAAGCCAAGCCAGCCAAGCCAAACCAACCTAACCAAGCAAAGCCCCAAAGTAGCTAAGAAAATAAAACTGACGTCACTAATAAAATCTAATTGAATTTTTTTATACCGAGTTAAGACGAAGAGCCGCATGCCGATCCGTATTTTAAACATAGTATTTTTCCTCCTCATTATATATTCCTGACAGGAGTGCAACCCCGACGACGCCGGCAACCACCACAAACTATTTGGGATTAACACAAGAAGGTAAATACGAGAGACTCCATCCTGAGGTAAGTGGGTTCACGCGTGTACCTTGCTTGACACACCATAGTACTGTACTAGGTGAGGTGAAGTACTGTACGTCAAGGGTACCAATCAGGTCTTGGGAGGGATGGGGCAGGTATGTTACACCTCACCTGCACTAATTAACACCTACATGGAACGTCACAGGACACTTCCACAGCGGTGTATCACAGGTAATAGTTTTGTACAGTAGTTACTCAGCATCACCAAAACAGTTGGTTGGGGCTATATTATTCACCCTGCTATAATAAACAGTGGTTGGGGCTATATTATTCACCCAGCTATAATAAAAACAGTGGGTTGGGGGCTATATTATTCACAGCTATAATAAAACAGTGGGTTGGGGCTATATTATTCACCCTGCTATAATAAAACAGTGGGTTGGGGGCTATATTATTCACCCAGCTATAATAAAAACAGTGGGTTGGAGGCTATATTATTCACCCTGCTATAATAAAAAACAATGGGTTGGGGGCTATATTATTCACCAGCTATAATAAAAAACAGTGGGTTGGGGCTATATTATTCACCCTGCTATAATAAAAACAATGGGTTTGGGGCTACAATATATAACTCACTATAACAACAACAGTGTGAAGAGATTATTATTACCTTCATGAAAAACCACATTCGTAGGCACATTATTATATTATTTAATAGACTTGAGTCAATTACTGGGAGATTACACAACGCCAAAAAAACAAGAATTGACTGAAAATAAAAAAAAAAAAGAGAGTGTACACAGGACGGCAGACTAACCGTGTTTGTGAGGAAGCTAGAGGAAAAGCACCAGGACACCCATATAAGGGAGTGAGGGGTAGTAGGTGAGAGTGAGGGAGTGAGAGTGAGGGGTAAGGCTGTAACTCTGAAACAATTGAGAACTGACAATTTGATCATTTAGTCACTTATCTTTGTCTCAGGAATACAACCCCTTATTTATTAAAGTTATTTACGGAACACCCTGTGTGTGTGTGTGTATATATATATGTGTGTGTGTGTGTGTGTGATTAACGCCCACATGATTACAGATCACAATTACTCCTTGTTCTGAAGAAAAAAATCCACAAGAGTGACTCAAGGAGGCAGCTGGGGCACAAGTCACCTGGGTGGGCACCTAGTGAGCACCTTTATAACATATCTCAACGATACATTCTCCCAGTAACCCTGATAGAGAGAGCTGATGTCACCCAAAGGTTCACATGTAATCTGGCCCTAAAAAATACTTCTCAAAGGTACATTATGGCTACTGTACACATGGCTACTGACGTACTACTGTACCCAATGGCTACTGTACCCATGGCTACTGCACACATGGCTACTGTACCGTGACTACTGTACGCATGGTTACTGTACACATGGCTACTGTACAGTTTACTGCACATAGCTACTGTACACATGGGTTGATTACGACACACACAGAAACAGAATCTAATATACTATAGGAATAGCCGTGTGTCTGTCTGTCTGTCTCTGTCTGTCTGTCTGTCTGTGTGTGTGTGTCTGTTCTGGGCAGCCGATACGGCACCATCGTTTCTTATCAAACTTAGTGGAAAATTCCAAAAAATTCGTAAAGTGGGAACAAACCTGGCCCCATGTCGATGGATTCTTTAGGAAGCATTAATTAACCATTTTATTTACGCTGAGAAAACGATGCAAGTCTACGTACTTGGCACACCCTCATTCGCTGTACGCTGTCGGCCACGATTGCAGTTATCGTACAGCTCCCTCCTCCTCCCCCCTTTTTTCTTAGCCTACTTTTTAATATTATTTGGATTAGTAAAGGAAGGAAGATGAGTAAATATAAGAATAAAGAAGGGAAACAGAAAATAGTTAGAGATAACAGGTGGGGAGCTGAGTTTCATCACAGTCTGGATGCGCAGTTTCAACGTTACCAGACCATTTCCGACCTTACAGCTACAGTGTGTACTGCTACAGTATACTTATTCCTGTGGCTGACTGTACATGAAAAGGAGAAGAGATAAAAAGATAATAACAGGAATGCATGAAGAAGATATAAAGGAGAAGAGAGGAGAAGAAGAGAGACTGAAGCATTATTATCACCATAAGCGAGAAAGGAGATGGGAGAGAGGATAGTGAGAGGTGGAGGTATGAATGGAGGATGGAAGGACAGAATAGAATGGCATAGAAAGATAGTAGAGAAGGAGACAAAGGGAAGGACAACGATAAATAAAACAAAATGAGAACAAGTATTTGGATGATAACATGTAGAAATTAGTCGGTTAAAAGTAGGTAAAAAGAGTAAGAATAATGAGATAAAACATAAAGAAGAAAGAGCAGCTTATCATAACAATCACGACCATGATTATAACAACCACGACCATGATTATAACAACCATGACCATGATTATAACAACCACGACAATGATTATAACAACCACGACCATGATTATAACAACCACGAGCATGATTAAAACACGACCATGATTATAACCACGACCATGATTATAACAACCGACCATGATTATAACAACCACGACCAAGATTATAACCGACCATGATTATAACAACCGACTATGATCATAACCACGACCATCATTATAACAACCGCGACTATAATTATAACAACCACGACCATGATTATAAACAACCACGACCATGATTATAACAACTACGACCATGATCATAACCACGACCATGATTATAACAACCACGACTATGTTGTAACAACCACGAAGATGATTATAACAATCACGACCATGATTATAAACAACCACCAGTTATAACAACCACGACTATGATCCAAAACCACGACCATCATTATAACAACCGTGACCATATTATAACAACCATGACCATGATTATAACAACCATGATTAAAAATAACTACGACCATGATCATAACCATAATCATGATTATAACAACACACGACTATGATTATAACAACCACGAAGATGATTATAACAACCATGACCACGATTATAACGACCATCTATCTTAAATACTATGAGAAATAACCGTGTGTCTGCGGTGTGTCTGTTCTGGCAGCAGAAACAGCACAATCGTTTTCATCAAACTTGTGGAAAAATCGCAAAAAATTCGTAAGTGGAACAACCCTGGTCCCATGTCGATGGTTTCTTTAAAAAGGCATTAAAAACATTTTATTTATGCTGGAAAACGATATCGCCGTAGCCGTCAGCCGGACGGGGTTGAGCTAACCAAGCACGAGTGTTCAAACTTTCACCAGGCACGAAAGGGCCCACGATCACTGTATTCTACTATACACGATCAGGAGACGTCAAGATCGAGTAAGAGTGAACACCTCACCACAACACCGGAAATATTTACTTTTATGACCCGTGAGTGATAGAAAGCTTACCATAATGTGAGCTTCAACACGACATTAACACAACTGACTGTACTATAATGACCGTGTGTAACTGTACTATAATGACCGTGTGTAACTGTACTATAATGACCGTTTGTAGTAAAGAAAAACATAGTAAACTTAACTCGAGTCTTACAAATATTTACCTATAAGGCGAAGTTATTGACTGAGGAGTTTTAGTTGAGTGGGGCAGTAGTGATGCTGTTGTTCGCTGCTGACTGTACGATTTTTAAGTTTTGGTTCTGGTATCATGGCATAATAGATTGTGCAGCTTATGACCAAATTATCGATCAAACTGTGTTGAGAAAATATAACACAATGGACGAATGATTTTGACAACCCTACCGAGACAATAGGAGTCACAGTGTTCATTCTGAAATTCATCGATCACCCCAAGTACAGATAGTTTTGTGTGACTGTACCTCAAAGAATCCTGCCCATTATTCCTTTTATTATATCACAAGAGGTGGAAATGGTCATACATAACATAGCTCTTAATCCTTGATCTAACCTCACCTAAGCTAAGCTAACTTAACATAATCTAACTTCCATCAACACAATATATACAAACGGCTCAATCTTTATATGTTGTGTATATGGTCATTTAACAACTCAAAAGACACACATACACTAGGACAGCCCAAGTGGTCGTCCAAAGTGCACACCTTCCCCTCACCGGAAAGAATCAATAATGACACAGTAACACGTCTCTCACTCCTAGACGAAGGACAAAAAAGAAGAAGAAAAAAATCCGTTTGTTTCAAATATACTTGTGGAAAAAAAAATCCTTGTGACTTAATCTTGGAAGAAAATCTGAATGCCAAATCCGATGTCATTACGCGGTTAATTAAAGTCATCTTTCTAGGCGCTGTGGCCGTGGCTGGATCTTGTTTATACGCGAGGTGCTAATCTTTCATAGTTCCCCCTGTCAAGGAGCCACCAAACACCCTCAGGCGCTCACCTCAGAATTGGATCGCATTGCACTGGGGAAGAAAAAGCGCGCCAAAAGAATGCACTTGCTAGAAAAATGGCAAATGAAATCTACATGAAAATTTGGCTGTGTGGTGTCTTAATTTCTTATTACGATGCAAATGTAATTAACCGTGACTTCTTAAACTGGAGCAAGAAGGGCGTATATGCAGCCCCTCCTGACAGACATAATTATCAGCAAAGTGGCGCGACGTGTCCCCGGCCTCTGGGGTTGACAGGTACCTTCTTACTGCGGCCGCTGGGGTTAGACGGCCACCTTCTTACTGCGGCCGCTGGGGTTAGGCGGCCACCTTCTCCTGCGGCCGTTGGGGTTAGGCGGCCGCCTCTTACCGCACCTGCTGGGGTTGAACGGCCCCCCTCTACTGCGCCGCTGGGGTTAGGCGGCCACCCTCTTACTGCGGCCGCTGGCGTTAGACGGCCACCCTCTTACCGCGGCCCTGGCGCTAGGCGGCCACCCCTTACTGCGGCCGCTGGGGTTGGCGGCCACCCTCTTACTGCGGCCGCTGGGGTTAGGCGGCCACCCCTTCTACGGCCCGCTGGGGTGGGCGCCACCTCTTCACCGCGGCCGCTGGCGTTAGGCGGCTACCCTCTTCTGCGGCCGCTGGCGTTAGGCGGCCACCCTCTTACTGCGGCCGCTGAGGTTAGCGGCCACCCTCTTACTGCGGCCGCTGGGTTAAGCGGCCACCCCCTTACTGCGGCCGCTGGTGCACGGCCACCTCCTACTGCGGCCGCTGGGTGCGCCACCCTGCGGCCGCTGGTGTTAGGCAGCCACCTTCTTCTGCGGCCAAAGTGTTGGGCGACCACTCTTACTGCGGCCAAAGTGTTAGGCAGCCACCCCCGCCTGCGGCCGCTGGTGTTAGGCGGCCACCTTTTACTGCGGCCATGGTGTTAGGCGGCTACCCTCTTACTGCGGCCACTGGTGTAATGCGGCCACCCTCACCGCCCACTGGTGTTAGGCGGCCACCCTGTACTGCCGGCTATGGGAATAGTTTACCAACGTTTTCCAGGGACTGATCCACCGAGTTACTGACACAAACGACCGACTATTATCATCGCCGACTGATGCTATATGTAACAAACCACGACTCACTGATACCATATACTCCAAATACTGACTTAACAGCACCACTAAGTTACCACTATCTTAACTGACACCACTAAGTTACCACTATCTTAACTGACACCATTAAGTTACCACTATCTAACTGACACCATTAAGTTACCACTATCTTAACTGACACCATTAAGTTACCACTATCTTAACTGCACCATTAAGTTACCACATCTTACACACACCCAACACAAACACCACAACACCCACACCACCCACACAACAAAAAACCACCACTATCTTGACACCATTAAGTTACCACTATCTTAACTGACACCATTAAGTTACCACTATCTTAACTGACACCATGTCACTATCTTAACACCACATACCACCATCTAACGACAATTAATACACTATCTTAACAACCCAAGTTACCACCATCTTAACTAACACCACTAAGTTACCACCATCTTAACTAACACCAAGTTACCACTATCTTTACTGACATCTTTAAATATCTTTTTAATGTGGGGCTGACTCCCCCCTCCCCCATTACTGACAACAATGGCTTACTAAGTAACTCTACTGACACCATTAAGTGACAACCACTAAACGACACCACACTGCTCATACTAAGTGCAGTATAATGTGCCCTCAATACAACAACACGTCATTTCTCTACCACCAGCTGACTGACATCACTGACATCACTATCAATCCTCACCATTGGTCCATCCTAACGACACCACCACAGTTTAGTGACATCCTACACACCTGACATCGCAGACCTGCACCACGTCTGACAGCCTACATGACATCACTTATACTTGACAGAGCTGCTAAGCTAAAGCTGATCCAAGCCTCAGAATACCCCCCTCCCAGACCTAAGTTGATTATGAACGTGCGCGCGTGCAGGAGAGAGAGGAGGGAGAATGTAAAAGGCAAAAAGAAGCAAATTATCACCTGTAATATACAGTAAACTCAGCCACAGGAAGTGTACATATATACACACAAAATAACTATGATTAATATATTAGAAAAGTAACTTGTAGATTTTCTGAACATTATTAGAGATCTACCCCGGGTATGAGGAGAGGAGAGGAGGAGGAGGAGTAGGGAGAGGAGAGAGAGGAGAGAGGAGAGGAGAGAGAGGAAGGAGAGGAGGAGGAGAGAAGAGGGAGAGGAGGAGGAGGGAGAGAGGGGGAGGAGGAGGAGGAGAGTAGAGAGGGGAGGAGGAGGAGGAGGAGGAGAGGGGAGAGGAGAGGAGGAGAGAGGGAGAGGAGAAGGAGGAGGAGAGGAGGAGAAGAGAGGGGAGGAGGAGGAGGAGGGAGAGGAGGGAGAGGGAGGAGGAGGGAGGAGGAGGAAAAGAGGGAGGAGGAGGGGGAGAGGAGAGAGAGGAGGAGAGGAGAGGAGAGGAGAGGAGAGGAGAGAGAGAAGGAAGAAGGTGACCCCCACGTGCTATAGGTGACCCAAACGCTATAACAGTCGACCAACAAGTGTGTAATAGTTAGGGACCAGACAGTTATTTCACACTAGCTGGGGCTATCAGGTCACCACCACCTCATACACCACCACCACATACACCACCACCTCCTCCACCACCACCACCCTCACCACACCACCACCTCACTACCACCACCTCCACACCACGACCACCTCATACACCACCACCACATACACCACCACCACCTCATACACCACCACCACCTCATACACCACCACCACATACACCACCACCACCTCATACCACCACCACCACATACACCACCACCACCTCATACACCACCACCTCATACACGACCACCTCATACACCACCACCACCTCATACACGACCACCACATACACCACCACCACCTCACCTACCACACCACCTCATACACGACCACCTCATACACGACCACCTCCATACACCACCACCACCTCATACCACCACCACCTCATACACCACCACCTCCTTACACCACCACCACATACACCACCACCACCTCATACACCACCACCACCTCATACACCACCACCTCATACACCACCACCACCCCTCATACACCACCACCACCTCATACACCACCACCACCTCACCCACCACCACCACCACCTCATACACCACCACCACCTCATACACCACCACCACCTCATACACCACCACCACCTCATACACCACCACCACCTCATACACCACCACCACCTCATACACCACCACCACCTCATACACCACCACCACCTCATACACCACCACCACCTCCCCCACCCACACCACCTCATACACCACCACCACCTCACACACTACCACCACCTCATACCACCACCTCATACACCACCACCTCCTCATACACCACCACCACCTCATACACCACCACCACCTCATACACCACTACCACCTCATACACCACCACCACCTCATACACCACCACCCACCTCATACACCACCACCACCTCATACACCACCACCACCTCATACACCACCACCACCTCATACACCACCACCACCTCATACACCACCACTACCTCATACACCACCACTACCTCATACACCACCACCTCATACACGACCACCTCATACACCACCACCTCATACACCCAACCTAACCTAACCTTGCCTCTTTTAAGCGATACCAATTATTATAGGGAAATGATGAAGTGTCATCAGTAAAACACAGATTTAGCTTAACTGAAAAATAGAAACTACTAATTTGTTATGAAGTCGGGTGTGTGTGTGTGTGTGTGTTATGAGTGTATGATGTGTGTGTGTGTGTGTGATATGTGTGTGTTAGTATTGTACTCCATAATAAAGATGAAGAAATCCGTCAGCACTGGAAGAGCACTACCCTTGGATCTCGCTGTCTCGTACAGCTGCGCAAGATTATCGCCCGAGTCCTCCTTAACAGGCTTCTTCCTGAGGCGGAAAACTTCCTCCCAGAATCTCAATGTGGCCTCAGAACATCACATGGCACCACTGACATGATCTTTGCGACCCGCAAGATACAGGAAAAAGTGCAGAGAAAAGCATCGTGACTTGTACATGGCTTTCATCGACCCCAAAGCCTTCAACTTGGTCAACAGGGATGCCCTGGTGGACCTCAGCCGTTTTGGCTGCCTACTAAGTCATCGCCATTGTGAGGCAACTCCACAATGGCATAAAGCAATGTCCTGCACAACGGCACCCAGTCTGAGTTCTTCCCCATCCGAAGACGGGGTAAAAACAAGGCTGTAGTACTGGCACCAACTCCCACTTTTCCAATTTCTTGGCTGCCCTTCATACTCGTGTCAGTGCTAATTTAGCCAGCGGGGTGGACATCAGTACCGGATGAAGAATCTTTCAACATATGACGACTCAGGCAGAACAAGGTGTCGCAGCTTACATTACTGAACTTCAGTATGCAGACGACACCTCAACCTTGTCGCTCACACTGAACGCGACCGACAGGAAATCCTGAACACCTATGCAGATGCGTTTGTACACTTCGACCTTGAGGTTAATGTACGTAGGACTCAAATTCTCTTTCAACCTGCCCCTGGTTTGGGCACCTCCACCATCCACCCAGCAACGGTACTACCCTCTCCTAATATTTACCCACTTTCTCGGTATCTCCGACCCACCTGTCCCCACCACGGACATCGATGAAGAGATTCAACATCGGATCAAATGTGAATCTCAAGCCCTTTAACGAATTCCATACCATGTCTTCAGCTGTAGGGAGCTGAAATTATCTAAAGTTGCAAAGTATTTCGAGCAGTGGAACTCACTACATGGCAGCGAACGGGACACTACAGGAGGCATCAAAGACGCAAGAAACTTTTCATCGCCAGAACAGATGGAACACACTTTGGAGCAAGGGCTACGTGCTGATGTGTAAAGTGGCAGATGCGTGTAATAAATAGTAAAGTAACTCTCATATCTACACCAATCATTCAACCAGGGACAGAACAGGTCCATGGGGATGATAATGAACGACACTAGATCAGTTTCCTATTATCCGGCCTAATATTTGGGCTGCTAGTAGTAACACTATTAGGTACGATAGGCTGTGAATATCTTCCTCTAACTCCTGTTTTTCGGACGTCTTCTGCTGCTGTGCCAACAACCATAGATTGATCTGCCCCGACACCAGTAAAAGTGATCTTATTTTGTCCGCGTCTGTATTTCAGCAATGAGTAAATGAGAGCTCTGTTAAGCCCTGGTCTCCCTTCAACACGCCTTCCTACACTCTACATAACTATACGAGCCCCATGTGAACCACCACCAGAATACATACATACACTCTCCCCTTTCACGCCTTAACAATTTCTCAAACATTTCTTAATATAAACAAGTGACACTAGATAAGGCGAAGGTTGGGAAAAGCTCAGCCCATATACTCCCGGATGCTGGGATGTCGATAACATACGGGCCCAGTTTTTTTACGTGGTTGTATCTTTCATCTCGTGAGTTTTATGTAAGGCTTCCTTACACCATATCACTATATCCGGCTCAAGATCTCTCATAGTATAAAAAATTGAACTAAAAAAAACACACGCGCACACCTACTTCAAAACAACTCCCCGTCCAAGCAAATCTTTTTCACGGTTTTTGTGATCTTTATCGAAGACAAGACATTAACAAACAAGGATATATTATAAATACTTATTACTTGAGACTGGGAAGCCAAAACCACCAACAGCATCCATGAAAACTTCCTTACAAGATGATGGTGATAAAGGCTACATTATCATACACCTCCCCCCTCAAAAAAATGGGCCGACATTCTGACATTTACTTTCCATAAGTCTCATCATTCCCACCACCCACCAGCACACAACATACCAACAACACCACCAATAATAGCAACAACTACAACAACAATAACAACTACACAACGAGGTATAACTAAATTGAGCCTAAGTGGTGATGATGGTGGTGACATCTATAGTTCATGTTATCAACACTGTGACTGAGGAGACGATGCTTCAACACCACAACACCGCCAGGAACATCCCCTCACACCTCTCCAACACTTCACCTAGCCCATCTCTCCAATAGTCCATAGCCACACCTTTCCAACCTCCCTAGCCACACCTCTCCAATAGTCCATAGCCACACCTTTCCAACACTTCCCTAGCCACACCTCTTCACTACCTCCACTCCCGCCACATCCCCTAAGCACCTCCCATCATCTTCCATAGTCACCTGCCAGTACCCCTCCACCAGTCACCGCCAGTCCCCCTCCCACCAGTCACCCGCAAGTTCCTCCTCCACCAGTCACCCGCCAGTACCCCCTCCCGCAGCCACCCGCCAGTACCTCCCCCCAGTCACCCGCCAGTACCCCTCGCAGTCACCCACCAGTTCCTCCTCCACCAGTCACCCAAGTTCCTCCTCCCGCAGTCACCGCCAGTACCTCCTCCAGCAGTCACCCACAGTTCCTCCTCCCTCCAGTCACCCGCCAGTACCCTCCCGCAGTACCCCCAAGTTTCCTCCTCCAGCAGTCACCCGCCAGTACCCCCTCCCACAGTCACCTGCAATTCCTCCTCCCGCAGTCACCCGCCAGTACCCCTCCCGCAGTCACCCTGCAAGTTCCTCCTCCACCAGTCACCCGCCAGTTCCTCCTCCCGCAGTCACCCCAGTTCCTCCTCGCAGTCACCTGCCCAGTACCTCCTCCCACCAGTCACCCTAAGTTCCTCCTCCCGCAGTCACCCGCCAGTACCTCCTCCAGCAGTCACCCGCCAGTCCCCTTCCAGCAGTCACCCGCCAGTACCTCCTCCCGCAGTCACCCGCCAGTACCTCCTCCCCGCAGTCACCCCAACTTCTCCATCAAAGGCCACATCTCTCCATCAGTGGCCACATCTTCTCCATCAGTGGCCACATCTCTCCATCACTGGCCCATCTCTCCATCAGTGGCCCATCTCCATCAGTGGCCACATCTCCTCCATGATGGCCACATCTCTCCATCAGTGGCCATCTCTCCACCTCCTGGCCACATCTCTCCACCTCCTGTTTACCACCCATCCCCCTCCCTAGCCACACCTCTGTAACGCCTCTTCACTCGCCACACCTCTGCTACAACCCCTCCCTCGCCACTTCTGCAACGCTCCTCCCTAGCCACCTTTGCCAACAACTACCTCTAGCCACACCTCTTCAACACCTCTGCAACGCACCTCTGTAACACCTCCTCCCAAGCCACACCTCTGCAACAACACCTCTCTAACCACACCTCCCTAGCTTCACCTCCACCAACCACCTCCCCTAGCCACACCTCTACAACACCTCCCTACCACACCTCTGTATACACCTCCCTCCCCAACACACCTCTCTAACCACACCTCCCTAGCCACACCTCTACAACACCACCTTCCTAGCACACCTCTGTAACACCTCCTCCCAAGCCACACCTCTGCAACACCTCTAGCCACCTCCCCTCCCTATGGCAAACTCTCCCCCTTGTACCTAAACCGCTGCTCACTAAATAATAACATTACTCTGCTCAACATAAGAATTCCATTAGTCTTGGCATAGCGCTATGTAAAGGATTAATAGCTATATAGGGCTGGGCGCCGGCAGGTGTAACGACATTATTTCGATAAAGAGAAAGTAGAGAAGGAGTGGTGTATTCACGACCCGCAAGTCCACAACACACAACCAACCCATGCACTTAACCTCACTTGCACTAACTACTTACACTCTTGACTCACATACACTTATATGCACGGATGTCCTTGTGCACTTAATTGAGGGACCTTGTGGCTGGCTGGCTGGCTCACACACACAATTATATACAAACATCCTAAAGACACACACATGTAATTTACACGCGCACCCTATCCCAACACACTGCCTGCACACTCTTAACTCCACACTCATCTAACACACATTGTAAATAACACCCCACCACATGTATGAAGCTTATATGTTTCTTAGGTGAGGTTAGGTTAGGATAGGTTAGGTTAGGTACGATAATTGGAATACTAAAAGATATCTACAAGACCAGGACACGCTGTTCGCATTTAGTCTTATCGTCAGCTGAGTGGAACATCCTGCCCCGGTGAGAAGAGTTACAAAGATAATGGCCGGATATGTAGAAGTATTGTACGTAATATATCTACGACTCCTCTGATCTCAGTTAACATCCCACGCCAAGCTGTACAGTACTATCACCACACGCCCACTACTAAGGCACCAGTTGTAGGGTAGGGAAGATAATATGAGTAGCCTGGTCTTTCAATAACTACTTCATAATTGGGTAAGTTGAATTTAGATTTTGGCCAGGTAAAGCTTGGTCAGAGGTGGTCAGGCTGTGTGGGGAGTGAGACGAGTGTGGAGGTGAAGTACAATTGATATGTCAAAAAAATCCAATCAATACCTCCATCAACCTACACTGACTTGCATTACAGTCTGTCATCTTCCGCCAGATATCGATGTGTACAGTAACTCACACTAGAAATTTACGGAAACTCTGTCGGGATTTACCTTAGTGACACAGGTTCCTGGTAGTACGGTATTATTATAAAAAAAACCTGGGTACATAACTTTGGTCAATAATTTACTAGCCCCTAAAGCAACACACTCCTGCGTACCCCCAAGAGCTGGTTCCTTGTGAAGTTTCCAAAGACGAGATAAGAAGAACCATTGTTATCAGGCGAGACCACACGTCGCCAGGAAGACTGACTGACTAGCAATGTTAATACCAGCCGAGGGTAAATAAACCCAGGTTGAATAAGGTGCGTAACACACACACCCACACACACACACTCCACACACACACCACCCACACACACACACACCACCACACACACACACACACACACACCACACACCACCCACACACACACCACCCACACACACCACCCATACACACACACCACACACACACCACACAAGTATTTTATATAAAGATAGAGTTCCTGGTCATTCCCTAGTTTATTTTGTACAAATTGTTGGTTACATTTAATACGTGTTGTGCATTAATCGTTTATACTTTACACAATTTGGTAGTAACCCCTCAGTAAATTGTGAATACAGATTCTGTCATTCTTCACTGGCCGATAAGAGAACAGGGACGTCAGCACCACTATATTAACACATTCAGGGACGTCAGCACCACTATAACACACTCAGGGACGTCCAGCACCACTATAACACACTCAGGGACGTCAGCACCACTATAACACTCAGGGACGTCAGCACCACCATCCTAACACGCTCAGGGACGTCAGCACCACCATACTAACACGCTCAGGGACGTCAGCACCACTATACTAACACACTCAGGGACGTCAGCACCACTATACTATCAAACCAAAGACGTCAGCACCACTATACTAACACACTCAGGGACGTCAGCACCACCATACTAACACGCTCAGGGACGTCAGCACCACTATACTAACACACTCAGGGACGTCAGCACCACCATACTAACACGCTCAGGGACGTCAGCACCACTATACTAACACACTCGGGACGTCAGCACCACTATACTATCACACTCAAAGGACGTCCTTCCACTATACTAACACTCAGGGACGTCAGCACCACTATACCTATCACCTCAGGGACGTCAGCACCACTATACTAACACGCTCAGGGACGTCAGCACCACTATACTATCACACTCAAAGGACGTCAGCACCACTATACTAACACACTCAGGGACGTCAGCACCACTATACTAACACACTCAGGGACGTCAGCACCACCATACTAACACGCTCAGGGACGTCAGCATATACTAACACACTCAGGGACGTCAGCACCATTATACTAACACACTCGGGACGTCAGGATTACAGGTAAAGTTGCTAGTACAGGTAAACTTGCTAGCACTGGTAAACTTGCTAGCACAGGTAAACTTGCTAGCACAGGTAAACATGCTAGTACAGGTAAACGCTAGCACTGGTAGCTTACACTAGCACAGGTAAACTTGCTAGCACTGGTAAACTTTAAGCACAGGTAAACTTGCTAGCACAGGTAGCTATCTGCTAGAGGTAAACTTGCTAGAACAGGTAAACTTGCTAGCACAGGTAAATTTGCTAGCACAGGTAAGTTAACTGCCAGGTAAACTTGCTAGCACAGGTAAACTTGCTGCAGTGACTTGCTGGCACAGGTAAACATGCTAGCACAGGTAAACTTGCTAGCACAGGTAGCTGTAGCACAGAATAACTTGCTAGAACAGGTAAACTTAGCACAGGTAAACTTGCTAGCACAGGTAAACTTGCTAGTGGAGCTTAACATCTCACGTGTCATTGATGGTCTACAGTTTCCAGTAACGCTAATACACTGTGGTTCTTCTCTCCTTACTCACTTCAATATGGTGACTTAGAGTTTTTTCTAGCAAATGCCTGATGATGGTGTTAATATAGAACGGTGTTATGCCTGACCTCTTCAACCTGTTGGTGTGTGGCGGCACGTATTCTTAAGAGTCTACAGAAATTCCCTTAATATGATTATGATTATGTAGCGTTATTGTAGTGTAAATTCTTTGAAAATATTGTTGAATGTACAGTCCCCTTCACTAGTTGCGTTTACAAGGGCTCGTCAGGTTTTGTGAAGAGTGGCAACGGTGGTTCTGTTTTTGTTTTTACATTCGACAGAAGAAACGCGCAATAGTAAACATACTATGGAATCAAATTAAAACAATATTAAAAGAAATATATCAATGATAATTATTTGTGGACTTTTTATATGACGAGCCCCTGTAAACGCACTAGTGAAGGGGACTGACACATTGTTTTATATTGTACGTTTGGAACTGGAGCAGATAGCCAGGACTACTGCCACCAGCTATTATGCCATCACCACCCAGAAGATAATATTGTCCTAGGTGCTTTCCTCACACACAATAGACGCGTTGAACCCTGCATGGAAGAGAATAAAAATAGGAGACAAAGTAAAGGAAAAAGACATCTGTGATAACTTCTGCAACTCCTTCACCTCCTCTATTCCGACCTGATAACTCTATAGCCAACTCTTCCCCTGACAAAGCCAATCTCTTTGGCACCTTATTCTCCTCTAATTCTATCTTAGACGATTCCCACTCTATCCCTCCTACCCCTGCTCCTCCTACTGAACCTATGCACTTTCCTATAATCTTCACTCGTAGGATTGCTGGTGTGTTATCCAGGTTGGATGTGGTAAGGCGCATAGACCGGACGGAATACCCCCTCGTGTTCTGAGGGGTGTGCTGAAGCTCTGGCCCCTGTGCTTGCTAGCCTCTTTCGCCTCTGCCTCAAAACCCAAACTTTTCCTTCTTCTTGGAAGCATGCGTTGGTTCAGCCATCCCGAAGAAGGGTGACCATTCTGATCTCTCTAACTATAGCCCCATTGCCCTAACTTCATCCCGCTCTAAATTTTCGAGACTATCTTGAACTCCCATTTTCTCCGTCACCTTGAACGCCATTCTCTTTGTGGGATCCCAGTATGGTTTTCGCCAGGCGAGATCCACTGGTGATCTGCTCTCTGCACCCATCTTTGGTCGTCCTCTGTTTGGGATTATGGAAAACTTTTGTCGTGTCCCTCGACGTCTCCAAAGCATTTGACAGGGTATGGCACAAGTCTTTGCTTTCTAAACTTCCCTCTTCTGGTTTCTCTCCCTCACTTTGTTTCTAATCTCTAGCTTCCTTGAGAACCGATCCATGGCAGTTGTTGTCGAGGATCGCTCTCGCTCTTTCTCTACAAATAGCGGTGTCCCACAGGGTTCTGTTCTTTCACCTACTCTCTTCCTTCTTTTTATCATTGATTTACTTCACACTGCAACTAATTCGATCCATTCTTACGCTGATGATTCTGCTCTTCACTCTTCTTCATATTTTTTCCTCCTAATTCCCAAACTAGATCTGTTTCTAGACCTGATATCATTTCATCAATGCGGATCTGTGCAGCATCTCTGAATGAGGAGGTACAAACTTGGTTAAATTCAACAGTAATAAAACTCGTATTTACCAATTACACTTTCTAAATTAGATGATCTCCCACCAATTACATTTCAGGATGCTATCATTCACCAAATTCTAAAATAGTTATGTTAGGCCTCACCATTTCCTCTGTCATGAGAGCCACACATCCTCCATTGCTAAAGCTGCCTTCCGAAAGTTAGGAATGCTGTATAGATGCCATGCTTCTTACTCCTGAGCAGTTGCTTCAAGTATATAAAGGGATTCATTCGTCCTAACTTGGAGTTGCTCTCATATCTGGGGTGGCTCTTCTGTCCAACTGTTAGATAGGGTGGAATCAAAGGCATTTCGCCTTATTAACTCTCCTCCTTTAGTCGACAATCTCTCTTCCTTTCTCTTCGCCACAATGTTGCCTCTCTCTCTTTTACAGGTATTTTAACGGGCAATGTTCGGTGGTTGGCATCCTGTACCGCCGGCAAGGCCGTGGGTTCATAACACACATCTTGCCGCAGTGCCCACCGTTCTGTGTGGATGTCGGTCACACGAGAATAACCCGTTATAGTACATCCTTCTTTTTCCTTACACAGCCAAACTGTGGAATGCTCTGCCTTCGTCTGTTTTTCCACACTCATACAATCTGTCTCAATTTAAAAGCTGGTTTTCCGGCATCTTCGTGGTGTAGATTAATATAACCTTTTCCATTTCCATTTTAATTTCTTCCTTCTTATTTTTTCGCCCCCTAGGCCCCCGTTGTGGGTCGTTCGACTTATACCAGGTGGGCTAATTCCCATCAAAAAAGTAAAAGTGCTTTCGTGTATTTAACCCATCTTAAGAAGGAAATTACAAAGAGAGAGAGACAACATGTTGTCTCCTGATAAGTGTTGGAAAAATACCGTCCACTTTTCCTAGTTTTCCATGACAATTTTATTTCCATAACTTTTCCAGGACGTTAAAATGAATGTGGTAACTTGATATTAAAGAGATGATAACTCTTACTGAATAAGTCATTCTATAACTATGTGAAGGTCCCCCCATAGGCAGGACAGATACAACACGCATTGAACAAGACTTTTTTCAGTAACACATCAAGTCAGCGTGGGCGGCAACCAACTCTTAATGCCTGGTTAGGTTAGGTTAGGTTAGGTTAGGTTAGGTTAGGGTTGTGATACAGTTCGCCTCCAAATTAACTATTAACTCACGTATCATTTGAGTTCTCTTATGTGTGGGTCAATGTTTTCCTTTTCTCTTGAGTCTAATATTACAGTTTCTCTTTTATAACGAGTATCTTCACCAGAGTGGGTGGGTGGGTGGGTGGGTGGGTGGGTGGGGTGGGTGGGTGAGAGGAGGTGGGTGAGAAGGGTTCTGAGAATTTCCTGCAGGTTTTCAATTCTAATACTTTCATTGTGTTAAGCTTTCTGCGTTCAGTTTGAGTTAGATATATAAACAATTTTCAATCCAGATTTATAAATATATCATGTTTATCAGGTATTTTGTATAGGAATCTTTATTGGACAGGGCGTATAAAACAGTATTTCAAAAATGTTCATGGATTTTTAATTTGCAAGCGGCTCTGTGTTTTAATCACTTGAGTCAATTATTGGAATTGGCAGCAAATATTTAAAGATTTTCAATACTGTAAATCAACTCATCTGTTTACCTTCAAACAATCACCAACTCTCAATTTTTGAATCTAGCGTAAGGCATAAATATCCCGGAACAAAGCTATACTTCGTAAGAAACTATTCCACTGTAATTCTGGTAATAGTTCAACATGTTTCTCCGTCTTGACCAGTGAGAATCGCGGAACGGAGCAGCCAGGGATTTTATATTCATATTCGCGTCCAATTAAATTCGTGTTTTGTGCCGAGCCGAAATATTTAATATTTTCACAATCGTCTGCCCTAAGCCCCGACCCATTTTAACCCAATCAAGTCATGACCAGAGAAAGGTGGAGCAGTAAAGTGAGGGAGTTGTTGTTTATCTTGACTCAAGTCTAAAACAGGACAACTGACAACAAATTCCTGGACACAATTAGTTGAAGGCAAAAATAAATAAAAAATACCAGACATGGAGCTTCCGACTATAAATTACGATTAAAATGTTAAATTTTCATCTTCCTTTGAATACAATTAAGATTACGTAATCCAAGCAACACTATTTTGGATTATGATTACAAGGTTTTTCTTGATTACATTACATTTATGATTACCCCTATTTCATATCATTACCACCAGGATGTCCCTAGATTACAATTACACACTTGAAATCTTACTTTCTACAAGAAATTATGAAACATAACAAAATACAGACTACATAATAATCAACTAAAAAATATAGCTTTGACTTGAACACCGCTACAGTGCTACATAAAGGGGTGTATCAAAGTGGCTGACAAGTAGAGTCGAACGTTACTGGCACTGAGTAACACAAACTTATACAATAACACAACAGCATTAAGTGCCTTCTAACACTACCTGGTAGATACCATAATCACCTTTGTGTATCTACCACAATTATCACCTTTATTATTTACCACCACTATCACCATCTACCACCACTACCATCTACCACCATTATCACCATCTACCACTATTATCACCATCTACCACCATTATCACCATCTACCACCATTATCAACCACGTACCAATTATCACCACATCACCACCATTATCACCTTATGTATCTACCACACCATTATCACCATCTACCACCATTATCACCACCTACCACCATTATCACCACGTACCACCATTATCACCACCTACCACCATTTCATCCTTATCGTATCTACTTCAACCATTATCACCATCTACCACTATCACCACCTACCACCATTATCACCACGTACCACCATTATCACCACCTACCACCATTATCACCATCTACCACCATTATCACCTTATGTATCTACCACAATTATCACCATCTACCACCATTATCACCACCATCACCATTATCAATTAATGTACCCACCATTATCACCATCTACCACCATTATCAACCTTATGTATCTACCACCATTTCACCATCTACCACCATTATCACCCTACCACCATTATCACCAATACCACCATTATCACCATCTACCAATTATCACCATCTACCACCATTATCACCACCTACCACCATTATCACCTCGTACCACCATTATCACCATCTACCACCATTATCACCACCTACCACCATTATCACTGTACCACCATTATCACCATCTACCACCATTATCACCATCTACCACCATTATCACCATCTACCACCATTATCACCACCTAACAACCATTATCACCTGTACCACCATTATCAGCCATACTAACCATTATCACCATCTACCACCATTATCACCATCTACCAATTATTATCACCATCTACCACCATATCAATGTATCTACAACCATTATCACCAATCTACAAATTATCACCACCTACCACCATTATCACCAATACCATATTTCCACACTATTATCACCATCTACCACACATTATCAACCACCTACCAACATTATCACCTCGTATACCATTATCACCACTACAATTATTATCACTATCTAACCATTATACACCTATCTACCAACATTATCACCATCTACCACCATTATCAAACCATCTACCACCATTATCACCTTATGTATCTACCACCATTATCACCATCACCACCATGCCATCACCACCTCCTACCATTATCACCAATACCACCATCTACCACCATTATCACCATCTACCACCAATATCACCACCTACCAATCATTATCACCTCGTACCACCATTATCACCATCTACCACCATTATCACCACCTACCACCATTATCACTGTACCACCATTATCACCATCATCACCATTATCACCACACCACCATTATCACCATCTACCACCATTATCACCATCTACCACCATTATCACCACCTACCACCATTATCACCTCGTACCACCATTATCGCCATCACCACCATTATCACCATCTACCACCATTATCACCATCTACCACCATTATCACCATCTACCACCATTATCACCATCTACCACCACATCATCCTTATGTATCTACCACCATTATCACACATCTACCACCATTATCACCACCCACCACCATTATCACTAATACCACCATCTACCACCATTATCACCATCTACCAATCATTATCACCACCTACCATTATCACCTCGTAATTAACCATTATCCTACACCTACCACCATTATCACCATCTACCACCATTATCACCATCTACCACCATTATCACCATCTACAATCATTATCACCATCTACCACCATTATCACCACCTACCACCATTATTACACCAATCTCACCATTATCACCATCTACCACCATTATCACCACCCAAACATACCCTAGTGTATTTTCTTAACACCTTAAGCACTATTAATTTATCATCGTCCGTCACAAAAATGTAATCCCATTTCTGCCGATGCTGTTGAAGTTAAGAGCAGATATAAATATTTTATGTAAAGGAGTTCATTTTTCCGCAGCCCACCTCCCTCTCGCCTTATTTTTACCCTCGGGAACTTGCGGTTAATAATCCATCACTGCATCGAGTATAAAATTACTGATGTCAATTAGTCCAGAGAAGGCCGGTAATCCAGGTAATGTAAAATTAAGATGACCCATTTCTGTAGAGAAAGGCGTCTTTTCATGGACCTTAATTGGTCACTAAACCCTTGTTCCAGCCGCATGAAAATTTTAGGTCACTTCCCGCGTCATCACCTTGTTTTTCCTTTCTGTTTTTCCTCGTGGCGGGTTTGCTCCCGGAGTGTGATGAAGAGGGCGGGTAGAGGAGAAGAGGGAGGTGTAGAGGAGAAGAGGAGGTGTAGAGGGGAGGTGAGAGGCAGAAGAGGGAGGTGAGAGGCAGAAGAGGGAGGTGTAGAGGCAGAAGAGGGGAGGTGTAGAGGCAGAAGAGGGAGGTGAAGGAGAAGAGGAGGTGTAGAGAGGGAGAAGAGGAGAGGTGAAGAGGCAGAAGAGGGAGGTGTAGAGGCAGAAGAGGGAGGTAGAGGCAGAAGAGGGAGGTGAGAGGCAGAAGAGTGAGGAGAGGCAGAAGAGGGAGGTGTAGAGGCAGAAGAGGGAGGTGTAGGGGCAGAAGAGGGAGGTAAAGGCGAAGAAGAGGGAGGTGTAGAGGCAGAAGAGGGAGGTGTGAGAGGCAGAAGAGGGAGGTGTGTGGCCTAGAAACCACCATATCACCCACAAATAAGAAGCAGACACTGACGACTATCGAATCCACCAGAAGATGACCATAGCCTCACTTTAACTGTGTTCTGGGGCCTACAACACGGACTGAAGCAGTGAGTGTGGCGGGTGGTAAGACTGCCGAGGGAGGGGGGGCAGTATGTTTACTGATACAAAGATAAAACTCAACTCATCAAGGAAAAGGAAAGAGGAGGGGGTGTGGCAGGAGGGTGTGGCAGAGAAGGGTGGGCAGAAAAGGGGTGTGTGGCAGAAAAGGGGTGTGGCAGAGAAGGTGACAGGGAAGGGGTGTGGCAGGAAGGGTGGCAGGAAGGGTGTGGCAGAGAAGGGTGTCAGGGGAAGGGGCAGGAGGAGTGTGGCAGAGAAGGGTGTGGCAGGGAAGGGTGGCAGGGAGAGGGTGTGTGCAGGGAAGGTGTGGCAGGGAGGTGTGGCAGGCAGAGAAGGGGTGTGTGTGAGGGTGGCAGGGGAAGGTGTGTGGCAGGGGAGGGTGTGGCTGGCAGAGTAGAGGTGTGTGGCAGGCAGAGTGGAGAGGTGTGGCAGGGGAGGGGTGTAAGATGAAAAGCAGTAGAACAAGTTAGGTGAATCAACTGGTGAGTATTAAACACCTAAGAAACTATCTCACACAAAATGAAATTAAAACATAACACAACGAATCAAGTAATTTTGACAAACCCTACCGAGAGAGACAACAGGAGTCACAGTGTTCATTCTGAAATTCATCATCACCCAAATACAGATAAGAGTAACTGATAAACATCGATTATTACTAAGGCTCTCGTGTCAACAACAGATGGAACTGTGAACTTATGTCAAGCATTTGATGAATGACTTTTACCGGCGCGTGAACGGGATAATGGCACACAAGACTGTCTTACATCATCTGTCTGGCTCAGTTAATTATCCAGGACACTTATTACAGGTGTGGGAACCGACACTCATCTCATTATCTTCCACCTGTCGCCCCCCTCCTCCTCCTTAGTCCTCCCACCTGTAGTCTCTCCGCCTCCCACCTGTCGTCTCCTCCTCCCACCTGTCGCCCCCCTCCCTGTAGTCTCCCTTAACGGTTAGTTACGACATGTCCTTAAAGGCATATGACATGTCTTAAAGGTATAAGGCGCATGTCCTATAGGTAGGTATGAGCATGTCTTATAAGCAAGATAATGAGCATGTCTTAAAGGTAAGGTAAATCCCATGTCTTAAAGGTAAGGTAAGGCGCATGTCTTGAAATGTAAGGAGCACTTACACAAGGTAAGGCGCATGTCAAGCTGCAAGGTAGGACATGTCCTAAAGGTAAGGTAAGGAGCATGTCCCAAAGGTAAGGTATGAGCATTCGTCCCAAAGGTAAAGGTACATGCATGTCTTAGTCAAGGTATGAGCATGTCCTAAAAGGTAAGGTATGAGCATGTCCTAAAGGCAAGGTAAGCGCATGTCTTAAAGGTAAGGAGCATGTCCTAAAGGTAAGGTAAGCCATGTCCTAAAAGGTAAGGATTAGGTTAAACGACAGACGACCGTTAATAAAAAATTACCATAATTACCATCACGCAAACAGAGAGCTGGGAAGCAGCCATCTCTCGACCCTGCCCACCTGGAATGATGTCTCCGTAAACTGACTCTCGAATGTTCCTACGGGAAAAGGGTCGTGAAAGGGGACGTGATTGCTGCCCATCATCATTGGGTATGACTTTGCTTGGGAGATTGGTATCCCCGCATCCCTGAGCAACGCCTTGTGCGTTATGCAGAAGACCCGACAGCCGCACCTTATCCACTACTTAAGATGTCTCACACACAACGCTTCCGTGACGCTCGCTGACCACACCACATTACCCACCTCTGACGGAGACACGATGATCTCCCCATACTGGCTGATATTTTGTAAATAACATTGATTATGTGTTAAAGAATATCCTTCCTTCCTTAGGCTTTAGTAAGCCCCTTTATTATTCATATACTGTATACAATTTCGTCACACTTGCCAGATGCTCTGGTGTCATTGACAGGGGCACCCAGCATACTGAGATCCCGCTTCCCATCATGAACAAACAACTGAAACTGAAAAACTGACCACCACTGCAGGTGCATGCAGGTGCAGGTGCAGGTGCAGGTGCAGGTGCTGGTGCAGGTGCTTCGGTGCAGGTGCAGGTGCAGGTGCAGGTGCAGGTGCAGGTGCAGGTGAATGCAGGCGTTGGTGCAGGTGCAGGTGCTGTGCAGGTGTGCAGGTGCAGGTGAAGTAGCTGCAGGCGAAGCTGCAGGCGCTGGTGCAGGTGCAGGTGTTGGTGCAGGTGCAGGTGTTGGTGCAGGTGCAGGTGCAGGTGCTGGTGCTTGCGCTGGTGCTGGTGCAGGCAGGTGCAGGTGCAGTGCAGGTGCTGGTGCAGGGTGCAGGTGCTGGTGCAGGTGCAGGCGCTGGTGGTGCAGGTGCAGGCAGCAGGCAGTAGGCCAGCAGGTGAGCAGAGGCGTTGGTGCAGGTGCAGGCGTAGGCGTAGCGCAGGTGCAGGTGCAGGTGCAGCTGCGGGTGCAGGTGCAGGTGCAGGTGCAGGCAGGCAGGCGAAGGTGCAGGCGCTGGGTGCAGGGTGCAGGTGCTGCTGGTGCAGGTGTGGTGCTGGTGCAGGTGCAGGTGTGAGGTGCAGGTGTTTGGTGCAGGTGCAGGTGCAGGTGCAGGTGTAGGCAGCTGCAGGCAGGTGTAGGTGCAGGTGCAGGTGTAGGTGTTGGTGGGTGCAGGTGCAGGTGCAGTGCAGGTGCAGGTGTAGGTGTAGGTGCAGGGGTGAGGCGTAGGTGCAGGCGTGTAGGTGTTGGGGTGCAGGTGTTGGTGTAGGTGCAGGTGTAGGTGCAGGGTGTAGCTGAGGTGAAGGTGCAGGTGCTTGGCAGGTGCAGGTAGGTGTAGGCAGAAGTGCAGGTGAAGCTGCAGGGTGCAGGTGCAGGTGCAGGTGCAGGCGCAGGTGCAGGTGATGCAGGCGCTGGGGTGCAGGTGCAGGTGCTGCGCAGGTGCAGGTGCAGGTGCAGGCAGGCGGTCGCAGGCGCTGCGCAGGCGCAGGCGCTTTGCGCAGGTGCAGGTGCAGGTGCAGGTGCAGGTGCAGAGCTCGCAGGGTGCTGGGTGCAGGTGCAGGTGCTGGTGCAGGTGCAGGTGCTGCAGGCAGTGCAGGCGCTGCGCTGGTGCTGGTGCTGGTGCAGGTGTGAGCGCAGGTGCTGCGCAGGTGCTGGTGCAGGTGCAGGTGCAGGTGCAGGCAGCTGCAGGTGCAGGTGCAGGTGCAGGTGCAGGCAGGCAGGTGCAGGCGCTGGTGCAGGCGTGCAGGCGCTGGGCGTGCAGGTGTGCAGTGCAGGTGCAGGTGCAGTGCTGGGTGCAGGTGCAGTGCTGGCGCAGGTGCAGGCCGGGTGCAGGTGCAGGCGTGCAGGCGTGCAGGCAGTAGCCAGGCAGAGTGCAGGCGCAGGTGCAGGTGCAGGCGCAGGCGCAGGCGGCTGGCGCAGGCGTGCAGGTGCTGGTGCAGGCAGTGCAGGTGTAGTGCAGGTGTGAGGTGCAGGGTGCAGGCCAGGTGAGCAGAGGCGTCGGTGCAGGTGCAGGCGTGCTGGTGCAGGTGCTGGTGCAGGTGCAGGGCTTGCAGGCGGCTGGTGAAAGTGCAGGTGCTGGTGCAGGTGCAGGTGCAGGTGCAGGTGCAGGCAGTCAGGTGCAGGCGCTGCGCAGGTGCTGGTGCAGGTGCAGGTGCTGGTGCAGGTGCAGGCGCTGGCGCAGGCGCTGCAGGCGCTGGCGCAGGTGCAGGTGCTGGTGCAGGCGTGCAGGCGCAGGCGCAGGTGCAGGCGTGCAGGCGCTGGTGCAGGCGCTGGGCGCAGGTGCAGGTGCTGGCGCAGGCGCAGGCGCTGGGTGCAGGTGCAGGTGCAGGCGCAGGTGCGCTGGCGCTGGCGCTGGCGCGCCGGGTGCAGGTGCAGGTGCAGGTGCTCGGCGCAGGCGCAGGCGCAGGTGCAGGCGCAGGCGAAGCTGCAGGCGCAGGCAGGCGCAGGCGCAGGCGCAGGTGCAGGCGCAGGTGCTGGTGCAGGTGCTGGTGCTGCGTTGGGTAGTAGGTGATGGTAAGTGCAGGTGCAGGGTGCAGGTGCAGGTGCAGGTGCAGGGCAGGCGCAGGTGCTGGTGCAGGTGCAGGCGCAGTGCAGGTGCAGGTGCAGGTGCAGGCGCAGGCGGAGCGCAGGCGTTGGTGCAGGTGCTGGTGCAGGTGCAGGTGCTGGCAGGTGCAGGCAGGTGCAGGTGCAGGGTGAAGCCTGCAGGTGCTGGTGCAGGTGCAGGTGCCGGGTGCAGGCGCTCGGCGTTGGTGCGCTGGTGCAGGCGCTGGTGCAGGCGTCGTGGCGCAGGTGCAGGCGCTGGTGCAGGCGCAGGTGCAGGCGTGAGTGCAGGTGCAGGCGCAGCGCTGGGTGCAGGCAGGTGCAGGCAGCTGCAGGCGCTGGCGCTGGCAGTGCAGGTGCAGGTGCAGGCGCTGCGCAGGCGCAGGTGCAGGTGCAGGGTGCAGGTGCAGGTGCAGGTGCAGGTGCAGGTGCTGGTGCAGGTGCAGGTGCTGGTGCAGGTGCAGGTTGGGTGCAGGTGCAGGTGCAGGTGCAGGTGCAGTTGCAGGTGAAGCTGCAGGCGTTGGTGCAGGGTGCAGGGTGCAGGGGTGCAGGTGCAGGCAGTAGCAGAGGTGCAGGCAGGTGCAGGGTGTGAGGCAGGCGGGAGTGCAGGTGCTGGTGCAGGTGCAGGTGCTGGTGCAGGTGCAGGCGCAGGTGCAGGTGCAGGCAGGCCTGCAGGCGCTGGTGCAGGTGCAGGCTGGTGCTGGTGCAGGTGCTGGTGCAGGTGCAGGTGCCTGGTGCAGGTGTGAGGCGCTGGTGCAGGTGCAGTGCAGGTGAGTGCGCTGGTGCTGGTGTTGAGTGCCTGGGTGCAGGGTGCAGGCAGGTGCGGGTGCAGGTGCAGGTGCAGGCAGGCGGCTGCAGGTGCAGGTGCAGGTGCAGGCGCAGGCGGCGCTGGCGCAGGTGCAGGCGCAGGCAGGTGCGGCAAGTGCAGGGGTGCAGGTGCAGGGCGAATGCGCAGGTGCAGGTGAGGCGAAATGCAGGCGCAGGCGCAGGCGCAGGTGATGCGGATAGAGGCGCAGGCGAATGCGCAGGCGCAGGCGCAGGTGCAGGCAGCATAAGAGGCAGGCGCAGGCGAATGCAGGTCGCAGAGGCGCAGGTGAATGCGTGAGGCAGAGGTGCAGGCAAAGGCAGTGCAGAGGCAAGAGGTGTGCAGGTGCAGGTGCAGGTGAGGTGCAGGTGAATAAGTGCAGGCGAGGTTAGGCGCAGGCAAGAGGTGACTAGAGGCAGAGGTGCCAAGGTGCAGGGTGAGGCAAGAGAAAAGAGGCGTCAGGCGGAAGTGAGGTGAGGGGGTGCAGGCGCAGGTGAGGCGCAGGTGATGGTGCAGGCGGATGAACAGGTGCAGGCGTGAGGTGAATGCAGGTGAGGCAGGCAAGAGGGTGTAAGCAGGTGCAGGGTGAGGCAGGTGAATGCGCAGGTGCAGGCAGGCAGGCGAATGCGCAGGCGCAGGTGCAGGTGCAGGCATGCAGGCGCAGGCAGCGTGAAAGGATGCAGAGGTGCGTAGGTGAGTGCTGGGCAGAGATGCAGAGGTGAATGAGCAGAGGGCAAGAGGTGAGGCGTAGGGTCATGCAGGGCGATTGCAAGAGGCGAGACTGCGTGAGTGTGAGGTGCAGGTGCAGGCGTGAGGTGCAGTGGGTGAATGCAGGCGTGATGCAGGCAAAGAGGCATAAGTGCAGGTGCAGGCGTGCAAGTGTAAGAATGCAGGTGAATAAAAGAGGCAGAGGCAGGTGAACAAGAGTGTAAAGAGGTGCAGGAGTAAGAATGCAGGTGAGGCGCAGGCGCAGGTGCAGGGGTGAATGCGCAGGCGCAGGCAGCAGGCGAGCGTGAGGCGAAGGCGAATAAGTGCAGGTGGAGGCGAATATGCAGGAAGGTGAGGTGAATGCGAATGCAGGCGAGGTGCTGAAAAGAGGTGCAGGCGAATGCGGGCAGAGCAAGAGGGTGAGGTGAATGTGAAGGCGAATGCGCAGGCGAATGCGCAGGCGCAGGGTGAAGGCGCAGGTGAGGCGAGGCGCAGGTGAATGCGCAACGCAGAGAAAAGAGGTGAATGCAGGCGAATATGAATAAAGAGGCAAGAGGTGCAGAGGTGCAGGTGAATAGAGGCGCAGGCGAATGCGCAGGCGCAGGTTAAAGTGCAGGTGCAGGGTGCAGGTGAATGCGCAGGCAAGAGGCGTAATGCGCAGGTGCAGGCAGAGGTGAATGCGAGAAGAGGTGCAGGTAAAGATGCGCAGGTGCAGGTGAATGCGCAGGCAGGTGAATGCGTGAGGTGAATATGAATGCAGGCGAATGCGCAGGCGAGGCGAATGTGCAGGCGAATGCGCAGGTGCAGGTGAATGCGAATGCAGGCGTGAGGCAAGAGGCGAATAAAAGAGGCGAATGCGCAGGGTGAATGCGCAGGCGAATGCGCGGGCGAATAAGAGGTGAATGCGTGAGGTGGAGGCAAGAGGCGAATGCGCAGGGCAAGAGGTGAATGCGAATAGCGCAGGTGAATGCGAATGCGCAGGCGAGGGTGACGGCGCAGGCGAATGCGAATGCGCAGGGCGAATGCGCAGGTGCAGGCGAATGCGAATAGCGAGCCGCAGGCGCAGGTGAGGCGCAGGCGAATGCGCAGGCGAATGCGAATGCGCAGGTGAATGCGCAGGCGAATGCGCAGGCGAATGCGCAGGCAGGCGGAATGCGCAGGCGCAGGCGAATGCGAATGTGCAGGCGAATGCGCAGGCGAATGCGAATGCGCAAGTAGCGCAGGCGGCGCAGGTGAGGTGAGGCAGAGGCGAATACGCAGGTGAATGCGCAGTGCAGGGTGAGGTGAATGCGAATGCGCAGGCGGCAGAGGCGAATGCGCAGGCGCAGGCGCAGGCGAATGCGAATGCGCAGGCGCAGGCGAATGCGCAGGTGCAGGCGAATAAGAGGAACAAGGCGAGGCGAATGCGAATACGCAGGCGAATGCGAATGCGCAGGCGCAGGCGCAGGCGAATGCGAGGCGAGGCGCAGGCCAGGCGAATGCGAATAAAGAGGTGAGGCAGAGGCGAATGCGCAGGTGAATGCGCAGGGTGAATGCGAATGTGCGAGGCGTGAGGCGAATGCGAATGCAGGTGCAGGCGAATGCGCAGGGTGAATGCGCAGGCGAATGCGCAGGCAGGCGAATGCGCAGGCGAATGCGTAGTGCAGGCGCAGGCGAATGCGTGAAAGAAGCGAACATGAATATGAATGCGCAGGCGAATGCGCAGGTGAATAGGTGCAGGTGCAGGGCGCAGGCGAATGCGCAGGCGCAGGCGCAGGTGAGGCGAATGCGCAGGTGAAGGCGAAGGCGAGGCGAATGCGAATAAGTGCAGGCGAATGCGAGGCGAATGCGAGAAGCGCAGGCGTAGGTGCAGGGAACAACAGAGGCGCAGGTGTAGGTGTAGGTGAGGTGTGTAGGTGAAGGTGTAGGTGAGGTGAGGTGTAGGTGAAGGTGTAGGTGAAGGTGTAGGTGAAGGTGAAGGTGTAGGTGAAGGTGTAGGTGTAGGTCCACTTATGAGACTTAAGAGGTTTGTGGCTTAACGAAGGAAGTGGAAACGAAGATGAAGTGTAGGGGAAATGTGGTTAACTGATGGAAGGAATTTGGTGAGGTGGTTGAGAGTAGGAGAGAGAGTGAGAGAGAGGGAAGAGAATGAGGGAAGAGAATGAGGGAAGAGATAGAGTGAGAGAGATAAACGAGGGAAGTAGGTGAGGTAATTGACGGTAAGAGAGAGTGTATGTGTGTGAGTGGGATAGAGAGAGAGACGGGTGAGGGAAGAGAAAAAGAGAGAGACAGAGTGTGAGAGGAAAAACGAGAAAGAGAAAGAGAGCGATGCAGCCTTCGTGACCTGCCTAGTGAATCCCCATGAAGCGAGAAAGAGAAAGAGAGAGATGCAGCCTTCGTGACCTGCCTAGTGAATCCCCATGAAGCGGTGACTACTGAATTATAACGGTTGGTTTTCTCGATACAAAACGCCCCAGGTTCCCGCCATAAACACAAAGCCAGCACGAGCGAAGATTTGTACCTGGCGTTCACCTCTTCCTTCCCACAATTACGTTCTTGTGGGAGCTACCTCATGGTCTCTCTTGAACGGATATGTTGTTCATATTATTATTATTATTAGTAGTAGTAGTAGTAGTAGAAGTAGTCGTAGTAGCAGTAGTAGTAGCAATAGTTGTTGTTTTTTCTTGTTTTTGTTGTATTTCCATCATCATCATTGTTATCATCCATTCTCTTTCTCCTCCCATATTAGTCCTTCTCTTCCTCCTCCTCCTCCTCCTGTACACAAGTCTACCCATTATAATTCCCCCATCACCATCCACACCATCAATTTCCTTTACACCATCAAATCTTCTACACTATAACTTCCATCACTACATCCCCTACAACACATCAAATACCCTTAACACCTCATACCACTATAGTTTCTACCTAATAACACATCTCTCTTGGTAAAACACCTGTATGTAAATGTTTCCTACCATAAATTGTGTCTCGTAAATTTAGTGTAAATGAATGAGAGTTGTTTCTAGGTTGTTTACATAATTAAAACTTTGAGTAAATGTCTAGTTTTGTATAATTTTGTGTTTGTTGAATTGAAATGGATGTGGAGTAATGTGTGTATGTTTGTTTGTTTGTTTGTTTGTTTTGTGTTTGTGTTTGTATTTGTTATTGTTGTTGTTTTGGTTTGTGGTATTTTTCCTGGTAGTAAACATTTAAATAACTATTATATATTCCAATTATATTTTTTTTATAATAGGCACAACTAATTATAATTGTCTATATCTAATCAGTAACACTAAATAGCTTTTCTCACAGGCCGTTCAACATCGATATTTCATCTATAATTTATTCTAGTTTATTTTCTTTCTGATAGCGAGCGAGGGCGTGAAATAAATCAACATCACTGGTATCAACTACATAATTTATTTCCTCCCCAAAATGAACATCTTAGTATATTTATAAACTCTGGGATTTCTTTCAATGTATTACCAGTATCACCAATTTTTTTTACCTATTAAATTTATTCTTTAAAATAACACTAAAATCCATCAAACCCTGTGATTTTTTCTTCTGATTTTTCACTATCAAACTACACAATTTATTCCTTTAGAGAACACACCAAGATCCGTGATACCCCGTGATTTATTCCAACTTATTTTCCATCTGGTGGTGAGCGAAAGACTCAAATATTAATGACGAGGGTGAGGCTAAAAATTCATGGAAGTCTGGGCAGCCCTGTCAAAATTTTCTTTGATATGCAAATTAGGATGAATTCATCATTTCTGGGCCAATGACGCCGCTATAGACGAGGCCATCTCAGCTCTAACACATTATACAAGACACCACATTCATAGGTGTTCTCTTTGCCTATGGGGTTCATTCATCTTTTATTTTTTTAGAAGTGGTAGTAGTTCAGAGATAGTGGCTATTTTAACCGCGAAAACGGTGCGTATTCTAAACTCAGAGAAGTACCTCTTCCAACCTCACACATAGTGCCTCTCTCTCTCTCTCTCTCTCTGGGTCGATGAACTGTGGTCAAGTCCCTCTGATTCGTCCTGTGTTGGTCTGGAGAGGAAAGTCAAATAGAAAGTACTCGATCGGGCAATTATTGGGTCCCGCGGCCAGTCAAGTGAGGGTACAGAGAAAGTAAGGGGTGGAGAGGAGGAGAAAGGATCGTGATGAGAGACATCGAAAGTATACAACAGGATGAAGAAGGAAACGAGAGGCGACTTAGTGGTATATAAAAAAGTCTATATGGAAGAAGCGTTGGACGGTGAGATCTTCCAACATAGTACTTCAAACACATCTAACGAAGCCCGTGTTGACGTCAGTGCTCGAGGATTCTGGACGCGGGGACAGCGAGCTTTCTTCGACATCAGGATTTTTGATCCCATGGCCGCATGTCACCGTAACCTAGCTCTCGATGCTGCACACAGGAGGAACGAGAACGACAAGATAAGGGCATATGGGGAGAGAATTCAAAACGTTGATCAAGGCAGCTTCACTCCTCTGGTGTTCACAACCTCTGGTGGGATGGGACCAAGTGTAAGATGTTTCTACGCCAGACTCGCGGAGGTGATCTCCGAACAGAAGCAGCAGCCCAGAAGTTATGTTACAGCCTGGATGAGATGTCGACTGTCTTTCTCCTTCGGTCGGCTTTGCTCTGCCTCAGGGAACGAGAGCTTCTGCCCCAATGCTGACAACTGCTGCAGATATTGACTATGAGGCTACAGTCACTGAATGCCGCATAGATCTGCAGCTCAACTAATTCAACACAGATAGGATAGCTACTTATGTATTAGGATATTTAATATTAAGGTAAAAAAATGGCGGCGAAGGTGTGGCTATTGGGGGAGGCTGGAGGCCACGTTAAAAAAAAGAGCACTTCTTGCACTTCCACCAAGACTGGGAGGGATGGTACTAACAAATCCAGAGGAGATTGCTGCCACTGAACATCAAAATTCACTTAAGCTCACGGCAGCCCTCACGGACCACATAATAACCCAGAATGCAACAAGGGAAATGGATACCAGTGATGTAAATAAGATTCGTAGGTCCATTACGACAGATCGACAGCACTGCCAAAATGATAAGTTGCAGCAACTATTGCTGCAGGTACCAGAAATTTTGAAAAAAAAAGTAGCTATAGCGCAGGAGGTGGGCGCCTCGAACTGGTTAACTACGTTACGGATAAGGGCAAATGGTTTCAGTCTTAATAAACAAGAATTTACAGATGCCATTGCTCTAAGGTACGGTCGGCCAGTAGAAGGTTTGCCCTCCCAATGCGTGTGTGGCTCTTCCTATGATGGCGATCACGCCATGGTGTGCAAGAAGGGGGCTTCATATGCATGAGGCATGATGAGGTAAGGGATTTCACAGCAAATATGTTGAAGGAAATCTGCCGGGATGTCATGGTAGAACCGACCCTCCTTCCATTGAACGGTGAGATCTTCCAACACAGGACTTCAAACACATCTAACGAAGCCCGTGTGGACGTCAGTGCTCGGGGATTCTGGACGCGCGGACAGCGAGCTTTCTTCGACATCAGGATTTTTTATCCCGTGGCCGCATGTCACCGTAACCTAGCTCTCGATGCTGCACGTAGGAGGAACGAGAACGACAAGAGAAGGGCATATGGGGAGAGAATTCAAAACGTTGATCAAGGCAGCTTCACTCTTCTAGTGTTCACAACCTCTGGTGGGATGGGACCAAGTGCAAGATGTTTCTACGCCAGACTCGCGGAGTTGATCTCCGAACAGAAGCAGCAGCCCAGAAGTTGTTACAGTCTGGATGAGATGTCGACTTTCTTTCTCTCTCCTTCGGTCGGCTTTGCTCTGCCTCAGGGGAACGAGAGCTTCTGCCCCAGCTCAGACAACTGCTTCAGATATTGACTATGAGGCTACTGTCACTGAATGCCGCATAGATCTGCGGCTCAACTAATTTAACACAGATAGGATAGCTACTTATATATTAGGATATTTAATATAAAGGTAATTAAATGGTGGCGAAGGTGTGGCTATTGAGGGAGGCTGGGGGCCATATTTATTGAAAAAAAAAAGTAGTAGTAGTAGTAGTAAAAGACAATGGTATTATAAAAATCAGTTCCTGGACTGCTGTCGGTGGAGTGGATCCACCAGGGGAAGAGAAGTGGTTGATCAGGGTCACGAGACACGTTCTGGGGCTTCTGTTTCATGCACCTCACCGATGATCTCATGAGGGACGCTGGTTGAGGTCTTCCCTTTATGGCTACGACTCAGGGGCAGCAAACCATCACCGTCCTTTATCTGACCCTCCACCATGGCTAAGCTAAAGTCCAGTAGAGTTATACGGACTTTCTCGCCAGCTAACACTTGTATGTTTACGTTGTCGTCACGGATGCGGTTATGTATAAAGTTCTGTTTATGCATTTCAAGTTGTCAGTGCGCTTGTAGGCTACCAGAGACCAATATGTGAAGGTCATCTATGAAGGATTGAGATGTAATGATGGCTGGCGGCTCCACACGGTCACCCCACGTGGAACACCTTGAAGTGATCAGAGACATGAGGGCGTTTGTGGCTCTCTCTCTCTCTCTCTAAAACCTTCATCAACTTGTGTTTTTTTCTCCCATACGAGACATCCATACATTACTAATTTCCCTATTATCATTGTCCCCGCGTAGGTCAAATTAGCATAACCTATTTATGCTCACACACCCCAAGTTAATTATTAACTAGTTTAGACTTACCTGGGCTACGCTACACGGGTTCCTGATGAGCTGGTGTTAGTCAGGTGTGTGCGGTTAGTTAGTGAGATAAAGAAAGAAGTATTAATACATACATACATACATACATACATACATACATACATGCATACATACATACATACATGCATACATGCATACATACATACATACATACATACATACATACATACATACATACATACATACACACAAACATACATACATACATACATACATACATACATACATACATACATACAGAGAAAGATAATTGTTTATATCTTATAGTTAATTTAATTTGTATGGATAGTACCTCGTTGTGTGAGAGAGAGAGGAGCTACCAGTGAGGGACAAAAGATATTGTCTCTCACCATCTTAGATCGCACCTCAGGAGTACCAACTGTCCACCATAAATATCATCTAATTATCTAAAGCATCTGTTGGCTGTAATCCCATATCAGTGTTGGTAATGCTGTGGCGTGAAGCTCAGAGCACCAAGACGGGTTTGTTATTATTATGTTGTTGCTATCATCTTTGTCTTGTGCTTAGCTCATGACATCCGAAGGGCTTTTGGTCTGTTTTTCTGTATATCAATCTATCTAGAATTTCATGAAGAATGCATGACTGTACATCGTATGGACTTTATATCGATAAGTTTGATAACTAATAAGTACATCAATGATAGAAATAATAATAATAATAATAATAATAATAATAATAATAATAATAATAATAATAATATGTCCTCCTGATATCACCGTTAATTAATGTCGTATATTAGTGATGTATTAATATCCAGGTAATTAATTACCTGGCCACATGGCTTGACGCAATGTTATTAAGTACGTAATAGCAATTATGACACTGATCTGCATGCCACTCACACCTGACAACTATTACAGTCATTCATTACTCTCAAACACCTGACACCCCCATGACACCTGACTCACGTGACCGCATGGCACCTGACTCACGGGGCCGCATGACATCCCTTTGACACCTGACTCACGCGACCGCGTGATACCCCCATGACACCTGACTCACGGGGCCGCGTGACACCCCCATGACACCTGATTCACGGGCTGCATGACTCATGACACACCATGACCCCTTATAGAGAGAGGGGGGGAGATATAGGGACTGATAGAGAGTAGAGAGATAGAGAGAAAGTAAAAATGGAGAGAAAGCGAAAGAAAAGGAGAGAGAGAAAAACAGAGGAAAAAAATTGGGGGAAAGAAAGATTAAGAAATACAGAGAGAGTGAGAGAGAGAGACAAAGAGAGAGTGGTAGATAGAAAGAAAGAAACAGAGAGAGAGGGGGAACAGAGACAGAGAGAAACAGAGAAGGGGAAAGACAGAGAAGGAGATAGAGGGAGAGACAGAGAGAGAGAGAGAGAGCAAAATTGATGAGGTAGCGTAATCAGCGGGTCGCGAGCCACCATTGGATTACTCTAATCACTTTACCTCTGATCTAAACCAATCAGATTAAGCCAACATCCCCCCCTTCTCCCCACTCCTACCCCTGAGCCCATCTGTACCCCCTAGCCCCTTTGTACCTCTCTGTTCTCATGTAACCCCACCCACCTGTATCCTCTCACCTGTACACCCGTCTTGACAGTACCCCCCAGCCCACTTGTACCCAATCACCCCCATATGTGACCCCCACGACCCACCTGGAACCCCCACCACCCACCTGTCCCCAGCACCATCCACCTATACCTGTATTTACTAACCTAACCAAACCAAACCAAATGTAACCTAATCTAACTTAACTAAACCTCCCTAACATAATCAAACCTAACAACCAAAGCTAACCTAACCTAACGTATAGGCTATGTCAGTTTTATTTTTATACCCAAAGCTCTTTTTTTACTGACATTTGACCTTTGACCTTAAGTGAGGAGGGTCACCTAAATACTCCCCAGTCATAGTTACACTGTCCTTCCAATTAACCGAATAATGGAAACAATTCACCGACATTTTTTTCTTCGAGTTTTTTATTCAGGTTATAATCTATCGCTATTATTGACCCCTGACCTTTGACCTTCCATAATGAGGTCACCATAATATCCCTGTGTTGTAGATAAGAGATAAAAAAAAACACGCTAATGAAACCTAACCTGTGGTATATTTTGTTGACAACGAGATACACTTGGACAAAACTCATACAAGAAATTTTGGAATTGATGTTGAAACCCTCCCTTACCCCATCCCAACTCCCCTCCCTCCTCCCCTCCCTCCCTCCCTCCCTCCCTCCCCTCCCCTTCCCTCCACTCCTCCCCTCCTTCCTCCTCACTCCTCACGCCACTCACCACCACCACTCCCTCCCACTCCCTCCTCCCCTCCCTCCTCCCCCTCCCTCCCTTCCCTCCCCTCCCCAAAACAAAAATAAAGGCAATGAAAAAAAAAAAAATCAATATATTGTTGATAAAAAACGACAATGAACTATATAAAGTGAAATTAATTGATCAGACAAATACAATAGAGTTCCACACCTATATATATATTTTTTTTCGGTTCATAATTATGTTCGTGAAATTAAAAAAATGTCGTTGGAAGGAAAGTCTTCAAAAGGCTCCATCATCTACTTCCAGAAAAATTATAATTGGAACAGCTCGGCCTCACTATTACCACACATTTTTTTTTTTAATATATCGATTTTTTTAACATATTTCAGGTTTTTGTTTAGTTCTATAAGTATCATATTATTTACGTTGATGATTGACAGTAGTGTGTATGTCCAGAAGAATCTTAATATTTGGTACTTTTGAGAAATAATAATAATAATAATAATAATAGAATCAATAAAATCAATAACTAAAAAAAATAACTACAAAATCACACTTATAAACACAGCCCCCCCCCCACCAAAAAAAAAAAACTCGTTAACTTTGGAGACATAACAATAAAAATAAGTAAATTGAACTGTCAAAATAACATGGTCATTACGGCAGGACGGAGAAAGTGTCGTGTTTACATCTGGGTGCACCTAAATTACCCCGTCAGAATAATATTACAACTTCGTCAGGGCAAATGAAGAAGAGGAACTACTGTATTGAATTGGTACAAGTTTGTGAGTTACGCCCTATGAGTTACAAGTTTGTGAGTTACGCCCTATGAGTTACGCCCTTTGAGTTACGCCCTATGAGTTACGCCCTATGAGTTATCGTTTTTGTTTTTAATGTGATAATGTTATTTCTGTGGTATTTTGTGTTATTGGTAAAGGATTAGTGTAATTATCCATCTAGTCACTCGCTTAAATACCTTACTTGTTGAAGCGGAGTAATAAGTGTAATGCTAATAGCTAATGTAATAATAGCTAGATATAATAATAATGTTCAATAATAAGAGTAAACTATATTACTTTCATAACCAGTCCTAAAAGTAATTATAAAAAAGAGACTAGAAGTTAAGGAAAAATTTTTTATTGCAAACCGTAAAAAAATAACTTTAGCCTAATAATCACTCAGGTAATGGTGGTGTCTGGCAACTATGATGATTCTATTTTTTTGTGTAAACAGTTGAGGAAACGTCGGTCAGACTTCGAAAAAGAAACCATGCAAAAATTCTAAATTACCTGTCGATATGACGGTCTAATATATTAACAACGATGGGTAGAAAAAAAAAGGGAGAGAAAATATAGTTGTTATCAGAGAACATGTGTGAGAGAGAGAGAGAGAGAGAGAGAGAGAGAGAGAGAGAGAGAGAGAACTGATGAAAAAAATATATAAGTGGCAAAATAAATATCGCCAGGTGATTGCATTCTTAAACGTGCTGATAATCTCTCTCAACCAGATGATACGAAATGATATGGATCAAGGCCGGATACGAAACAGAAAGCAGAAATGTCGGACATCGATGAGCCAACATAAGATGGACAATTCTGTATAATTGATGATATTTTTTAAGATTTATTTCAGACAAAAACACCCAATGCAAGAAAATAGGGTCAGAAATAGCTGAGAGGCAGTATGAATTAAGGAGATAGCATGAACAAGGGGTGAGAAGGCAGGAATAAGAGGCAGATGAAATACAGTAGAGGCAGAATAAGGTGAGAGTAAGGTGTGAAAAGGGTGAGAGGCAGTATGAATGTAGAGAGAGGCAGTGGAAAACAGAGAGGCAGGAAATGGTGCAGAGGCAGCAGGCATGGAATAAGGAGGCAAGGAATATGGGCAGGAGAAAGTGAACAGCAGTAGAGAGGCAGAAATGGAGTGGAGGAAGGAATCAAGGGTGAGAGGCAGAATAGTAAGAGAGAGAGCAAGCAGGTTAGAATACAGGGAGAGAGGAAGAGAGGAATAAGAGAGAGAGGCAGGAATAAGAGAGAGGCAGGAATAAGAGAGGCAAGGGAATAGCAGAGAAGGAATAAGGCGAGAGGCAGTGAGAGGCAGCGTGTAGAAATGGAGAGCAGCATGGAACAAGGCGGAGGCAGATGGAACAAGGAGACAGTGGAACAAGCGGCGGAGGCAGCAGAAACAGCATGAATACAAGGAGAATGGAATAAGGAGCATCAAGATGTGGGAGATGGTGGAAATATGGGGGTGAGAGAAAAGGGTTTGAAGAAGTAGAGAGGTATGAACACAAGGAGAGGAGGCATGAAGAATAAGGAAGAGAGAGTATATAACAAGGTGAGAGTGAATATGCAGGTGAGAGGCAGAGAGCAGTCTTAAGAGAGGCAGAAGGAACAAGGTGAGAGGGTAAAATAAGTGTGAGAGGCAGTGGAATAAGTAAGAGAGAGAATACAAGAGAGAAAGAAGTGGAATAATAAGGGCAGTATGGAATAAGGAGAGGTATGAATAAAGAGAGGCAGTGTGGAAATAAGGAGAGAGAACAAGTGTGAGGAGGCAAGGAGAGGCAGGCGGAAGGCAGTAGAGGCAGGGTCCAGGTGCTTAAGTGAGGTATTACATTCTGACGCTGACCCTAGGCTAATATAAATACAGGTTATTTCATAAAGATCCACTCAGATATTTCAGAGAGCGAAATATATCCACAGCAGGAAGAATCTGTGAAAGATTCTGAATCATGTCTGCAGCGCCTGGTGACGATTGTCAGCCCGGTATCATCATTGTTTTGTTGGGAGATTGGCATCCCCGCATCCCCTGAGCAACGCTTCAGCACCACCCACAACGGCTTTGACGCCTGCCGGACCAACACTCATGACACGATGATCCTCCCCATACCGGCCGAAAGTATTAAAAAGGAACATCCTTCCTTCCTTATTTTAGGAAAGTCTCATATTATTTGCAGAGAATACCACAGAGACAAGCCGGTTCTCGCAGACAGCATCAGGATCCCGCTTCAGAATAAACAAATTGAACAGCCCGAAATTGCGTTACAGGCTGCTGCTGGTACCCATTGGGGTCGCCATTTTAACTTGTTTCAGAGCCTCAGTTCTATACATATCTACGGCTGGAATGACCCAAAACGGAGTCGACCCAGCGAGAATTAAACCATCGAACTGAGAAGTCATACATATATATATATATATATATATATATATATGAGAAGACACCAATCTTGGTCCTGGGTCATGAACTGAGCACTGATTCTGTATGAACAAGGCAATATATATAAAAAGAAATACTAAGAGGCAAGTGTTTTTAATAAAGGCACCAGAGGTGGGCAAGATGTTTTACATGACAGAAGGACAAAAGGGCGTCATAGATATATATATAAATAGAGAGAGAGAGAGAGTAGCATGAACAATAACAATAATAATAAATATCAATAATGAATAGAATAACAAACAACATCAAAAATAAATAAACCTGGGTTTAGAATGATAACCTGACATACTTTTAACTAAAACAAAAAACACCAATATGTTTTATCCTTCAAGATTAACAACGCAGCGTAGAATTAACATTCCAAACACTCTGTCCCAGAAAGAATAATACGCAGACCATCGCCGAACACCGTGTCAAAAAACAAATCTAGGTGTATGACTTCACCTACCAGAACTGATACTAGTAGTTTTAGGCACAGACCTCAGGAGCAGGGGAGCAGAGGAGGAATAGTTAGGGGAGGAAATGAGGAATTGGTGCAGAATGCAGGAATGAATAGTGGAAAAGGGTGAAATATAAGATGGAGGTATAGGTGGGAGCTGAAGAGGTAACATTAGTGGAGCCGAGAGGTGGAGGCAGGTGGGAGTCAAGAGATGGAGAGGAGTAGGTGTGAGCTGCATGACAGGTGGAGTCGAGAGGTGAGGTATAGGAGCTGAAGGAGGCGGGAGGGGAGTAGGTGGAGTCAAGAGATGGAGGAGCAGGTGGAGAGTGGAGGCAGGTGAGCCAGGGAAGAGGTGCAGAACAGGAGTCAAGAGGAGGTATCTAGAGAGCAGGTGGAACAAGAGGTGAGTCAAATAAATGGAGGAAGCCAGAAGTCATGGTGACAGGTGAGCCACCTAGATCCAACACCCAATAGCTTGTGTAAAGTAAAAAATACAAAACAAACAAACCAAAGAGGAAAAGATGACAGACATATTGTCTACAAAATTACGTATATATTTAATTTATTCAAATGATTGAATTACTATGAAAATTAGAGATAATATGTATAAGTCAAATTACGTGTCAACATTACATCTAAACAAAAATAATATCTGCAATTTGTCACCTTGTATACCAATTTGCTGATTTGCAGTTATACTTTCAAACTGTTCTTCAAGTCTTGAAGTATACTTAAACACAGTTTTTGTCATATATTTTAGTAATGATGTACAATTCTGTGTTAAAGGTAGTACATATGTAATAATGAGTATATTTATTCTTAAATATATTTCTGCACATACATACATATTATATATTATTATTACATAAGATCCTTCCTTCCACATTTTTCTTCCTTTTTTCTCATTCTATTCTTCATCCTTATCCATAATTTCTAATTTCTATTCCATCTTTTGGTCACCGTTATCCTCTCTTCGTTCTCCTCTTACAAAACACTTAATCCGTATATATATATTCATTCACCTGCCGGAACCATTAGCCTGGTATATAAGCTGATATATCCACCCAGACAACCTTGGTTATAGAAAATCTTGGGTCATCATATACCTAAGTTGTCCTCTTAGTTTATTTCGTGAGTTTTGCAACGCATTAGTAGTGATGTTAAATTCAGCTGTTGGGTTTATGGGTTGCTATGGTCAATGGTTTATATGTCAAGCTGTAGTTGTTATTGAACAGTCAAAGGATAGTATATTTACCAGTGATTGGTCAAGTATGATACCCAAGAAATAGTATGTATGACTTAGGTGGTTTATCGTCGTTAGGATGGAGCGTCACCCGAAGATTGATTAGATATCCGGTGATAAAGCAGGGAGGGAGAGAGAGAGAAAGATATTCTTATGAAGCACACATGTTAGGTCTTTTATCATTGGTATAAAGGTACAGTGGGTGGAGAGCATCAGGCAGTGATCTATTAGTCAGGTTTGTACGACCATGAAGAATGAGTTAGAGCAATACGTAACTGAACGAAGCATAAATGA